>NC_141873.1:421639526-421791042 GCF_056163025.1 Triticum urartu | reverse complement strand
CCAAGGCCGCATGGCAAGTCTCGGTCCAATCCGGAAATGTTTAACACCCACACACGAAAAGAGGTAGAAAGGACCACCGGAGGACATAGGAGCGCCGGAATGCAAAACGGACAACGAGGAAAATGCTCGGATGCATGAGGCGAGCACGTATGCAAATGCAATGCACATGATGACATGATATGATATGCATGACAAAGACAAAACACGCAGAGACAAAAACCTGAAAATGATGAAATAAAATAACTTAGTGCCAGAAACGGCAAGAGTTGGAGTACAAATAAGGTAGGTTACATCCGGGGTGTTACAAAGGCCTCCTTTTAATAGAGTACCGGACCAAAGCATTAACACATAGTGAATACATGAACTCCTCAAACTACGGTCATCACCGGAAGTGGTCCCGATTATTGTTACTTCGGGGTTGCCGGATCATAACACATAGTAGGTGACTATAGACTTGCAAGATAGGATCAAGAACTCACATATATTCATGAAAACATAATAGGTTCAGATCTAAAATCATTGCACTCGGGCCCTAGTGACAAGTATTAAGCATAGCAAAGTCATAGCAACATCAATCTTAGAACATAGTGGATACTAGGGATCAAACCCTAACAAAATTAACTCGATTACATGATAAGTCTCATCCAACCCATCACCGTCCAGCAAGCCTACGATGGAATTACTCACGCACGGCGGTGAGCATCATGAAATTGGTGATGGAGGATGGTTGATGATGGCGACGGATTCCCCTCTCCGGAGCCCTGAACGGACTCCAGATCAGCCCTCCCGGGAGAGTGTAGGGCTTGGCAGCGGCTCCATATCTTAAAATGTGATGAATCTTTCTCCTTGATTTTTTCTCTCCGACCACAAATATATAGAGTTGGAGTTGAGGTGGGAGGAGCTTTAGGGGGCCCACGAGGTAGGGGGACGCGCCCAGGGGGGCAGGCGCACCCCCACCCTCGTGGCTAGGGTGTGGGCCCCTGGCCTTGATCTTGTGCCAGTATTTTTTATTATTTCCAAGAATACGCTCCGTGGAGTTTTAGGTCATTCTGAGAATTTTTGTTTCTGCACATAAATAACACCAAGGCAATCCTGCTGAAAACAGCGTCAGTCCGGGTTAGTTCCATTCAAATCATGCAAATTAGAGCCCAAAACAAGGGCAAAAGTGTCTGGAAAAGTAGATACGACGGAGACGTATCAACTCCCCCAAGCTTAAACCTTTGCTTGTCCTCAAGCAATTCAGTTGACAAACTGAAAGTGATAAAGAACAACTTTTACAAACTCTGTTTGCTCTTGTTGTTGTAAATATGTAAAGCCAGCATTCAAGTTTTCAGCAAAGATTATGAACTAACCATATTCACAATAACTCTTAGGTCTCATGTTTACTCATATCAATGGCATAATCAACTAGCGAGCAATAATAATAAATCTCGGATGACAAAACTTTCTCAAAACAATGATAATATGATATAACAAGATGGTATCTAGCTAGCCCTTTCTGAGACCGCAAAACATAAATGCAGAGCACCTTTAAAGATCAAGGACTGACTAGACATTGTAATTCATGGAAAAAGAGATCCAGTCAAGTCATACTCAATGTAAACTAACAGTAATGAATGCAAATGACAGTGGTGCTCTCCAACTGGTGCTTTTTAATAAGAGGATGATGACTCAACATAAAAGTAAATAGATAGGCCCTTCGCAGAGGGAAGCAGGGATTTGTAGAGGTGCCAGGGCTCGGTTTGAAATAGCGATGAATAATATTTTGAGCAGTATACTTCCATTGTCAACATAACAACCAAGAGATGGCGATATCTTCCATGCTACACACATTATAGGCAGTTCCCAAACAGAATGGTAAAGTTTATACTCCCCCTCCACCAACAAGCATCAATCCATGGCTTGCTCGAAACAACGAGTTCCTCCAACTAACAAGAGTCCCAGGGGGAGTTTTGTTTGCAATTTTTTTGATTTGATTTGCATAAAGCATGGGACTGGGCATCCTGGTGACCAGCCACTTTCTCGTGAGTGAGCAGCGGAGTCCACTCCTCTTGAGAATAACCCACCTAACATGGAAGATACGGGCAGCCCTAGTTGATACATGAGCTATTCGAGCATACAAAACAAGATATTTATTTGAAGGTTTAGAGTTTGGCACATACAAATTTACTTGGAACGGTAGGTAGATACCGTATATAGGTAGGTATGGTGGACTCATATGGAATAACTTTGGGGTTTATGGGATTGGATGCACAAGCGGTATTCCCGCTTAGTACAGGTGAAGGCTAGAAAAAGACTGGGAAGCGACCAGCTAGAGAGCGACAACAGTCATGAACATGCATTAAAATTAATCAACACCGAATGCAAGCATGAGTAGGATATAATGCACCATGAAGATAAATATTGTAGAGGCTATGTTGATTTTGTTTCAACTACATGCATGAACATGTGCCAAGTCAAGCCACTCGAATCATTCAAAAGGGGATACCACCCTATCATACCACATCACAACCATTTTAATAGCACGTTGGCATGCAAGGTAAACCATTATAAGCTCCTAGCTAATTAAGCATGGCATAAGCAACTATAATCTCTAATTGTCGTTGCAAACATGTTTATTCATAGTAGGCTGAATCAGGGACGATGAACTAATCATATTTACAAAAACAAGAGAGGTCGAGTTCATACTAGCTTTTCTAATCTCAATAAGTTCATCATATAATCATCATAATTGCCTTTCACTTGCACGACCGAACGATGTGGATAATAATAATAGTGCACGTGCATTGGACTAAGCTGGAATCTGCAAGCATTCAATAAACAGGAGAAGACAAGGCAATATGGGCTCTTTTTTTAGATCAACAATAATGCATATAAGAGCCACTTCAACAATTTAATCATGATCTTCTCCTATCGACCCCCAAAGAAAAGAAAAGAAAAGAAATAGAACTATTTACACGGGAAAGCTCCCAACAAGCAAAAAGAAGAACATGAAATCTTTTGGGTTTTCTTTTTAATTACTATTACAAGCATGGAAATTAAAACTAGCTAAAAGCTACAACTAATTTTTTTCTTGAGGTTTATTAAACTCACAAGAAGAAAGCATAAAAAGGAAATAAACTAGCATGGATATTACAATGAAAAAGTATGAGCACCGACATCTAGCAATGAGTGTGTGAACATGAATGTGATGTTGGTGGGAAATACGTACTCCCCCAAGCTTAGGCTTTTGGCCTAAGTTGGCCTATGGCCACGGCTGGCCTGGCGGATATCCAAAGTAATAGTTGGGGTCGTACTGCGAAGAAGAAGACTCTGATTGCCACTGGTTGGCAATCATCTCTGGATCTCACTGGTAATTAGACTGTTGTGGAGGATCAACTTGTGGTTCCGAATCTGGCTATGTGGCTGATGTAGGGTTCCGGTAGGCGTGATAGCCTCCAACCAAACAAGGTACTTGCCTGCAGATAAATCAAACAAGGAAGGAGCGGGCAAGGTAAAAGTCTCAGGATGATGTTTATCAAAGAACAATTTGTATTTGAGCTCATTTCCCCTATTCTTAACAATAAAATCGTGTGCTACCATACTCTTATAATCTAAATAAAAAGGAGGCAGCAATTTTTCTTCCTTCTCATAATGCCTAATAGGTATGTTAAAATGTGCAGCTAGGCGCGAGGCGAAGATGCCTCCAAACACGGGGCCCTTAGTATGGTTAAGATTTAACCGCTTTGGAATAATAGCACCCATGTTGAATGTATCATCACGAAATAAGGCGTGGCACAAAATAACAATATCAGGGGCACTCAGGTTTCCACAGTTTACACGCCCAATTAATAATCTACTAGCAAATATAGCAAAGTAACGTAGAACAGGAAAGTGTATGCTAGTAGTTCGTGCATCAGAAACCTTCCTCGTTTCCCCTACAGTGATGGTATCAATAAACCCATTCACATCACCGCGATGTGGTTCCTCTATGATGCCCTCGAAAGGGATCAAACAAACCCGACAAAAATCATGAAGTGACATCTCCTTATGCTCATCATATAAATAAAACTCCACCGTAGGTGGTGACCTCCTAGCATGGAAATGAAAGTTTTGCACAAAGATATTGGTGTGTAAGAGATATTGTTCGCGTTGGTCGTGGAGGAAGGCGGTGAGGCCTGCATTCTCAGCCAATTCATATAAATCATCATAAATCCCGGCTGCTCTCAAGAAATCATCACAAGGCCATTCACACGGCTGAACCTCCGCGATGCGAGGCAGATTATATTTGGGCCTCTTTGCTTCTTCATTTTGCTTTTCCTTCGAGCTTCGGCTCGATGAGCCCCTCAAAAATCTCTTCATTATTTTCTAAAAAATTCTGAAATTTTTAGTAACTTCAAAATAAAAGTGAACCAAACTCAACAATATTGATAGCAACTACTCCTACAAGTGCCTGGAGACAATATCATGCATCAAAACTACTTTTGACCACATAAATTTGATATGCAAGCTCAAGAATAGGGTCACCTAAGCAGCAAAAATATTCAATAAATAAAGCACTAGAACAAAAACTAATTGGACCATTGGAGGAGTCACACACCAAGGAACAATCCCCCAAAGCAGTTTTGTGAGAGGTGCTTTGAGAAAGGAGATCAAAAATCGCAGCAAAATGAGCTAGAACTCGTTCTTGAGCTGGATAACGGTGTTTGTGGGAGGAAGGAGTGTGTGGGTGCAGGAATAAGCGGAGGAGGGCCACCATGGGCCCACGAGGCAGGGGGCGCGCCCAGGGGGGTAGGGCGCGCCCTCCACCCTCGTGGCCAAGTGGATGCCCCCCTGTTGTGTTCTCAGTGCCAAATATTCTCAAATATTCCAGAAAAAAATCATATTTAAATTTCAGGGCATTTGGAGAACTTCTATTTTCGGGGTATTTTTATATTGCACGGATAATTCAGATAACAGACAGAAAATACTATTTTTATTTTATTTAATATAAATAACAGAAAGTAAAAGGAGGGTACAGAGAGTTGTGTTTTCTAAATTCATCCGTCTCATGATCATCAAAAGGGATCCATTAACAAGGTTGATCAAGTCTTGTTAACAAACTCATTCCGAATAACATGGAACCTGAGAATTTTCGAATAACACTATGTTACCTCAACAGGGATATGCACATCCCCAATAATTAGAATATCATATTTCTTCTTGACAGTAGGAAGAGGAAATTCAAAACCTCGAAAAATAATCGATGGAACTTTTCCAATAGAATTGCTACTGTGGACTTGAGGTTGTTTCCTCGGAAAGTGTACCGTATGCTCATTACCATTAACATGAAAAGTGACATTGACTTTGGTGCAATCAATAACAGCCCCTGCAGTATTCAAAAAGGGTCTTCCAAGAATAGTAGACATACTATCGTCCTCGGGAATATCAAGAATAACAAAGTCCGTTAAAATAGTAACATTTGCAACCACAACAGGCACATCCTCACAAATACCGACAGGTATAGCAGTTGATTTATCAGCCATTTGCAAAGATATTTCAGTAGGTGTCAACTTATTCAAATCAAGTTTACGATATAAAGAGAGAGGCATAACACTAACACCGGCTCCAAGATCACATAAAGCAGTTTTAACATAGTTTCTTTTAATGGAGCATGGTATAGTGGGTACTCCTGGATCTCCAAGTTTCTTTGGTATTCCACCTTTAAAAGTATAATTAGGAAGCATGGTGGAAATTTCAGCTCCCGGTATCTTTCTTTTATTAGTAACAACTTCTTTCATGTACTTAGCATAAGGATTCATTTTGAGCATATCAGTTAAACGCATACGCAAACAGATTGGTCTAATCATTTCAGCAAAGCACTCAAAATCCTCATCATCCTTTTTCTTGGATGGTTTGGGAGGAAAAGGCATGGGTTTCCGAACCCATGGTTCTTTTTCTTTACCATGTTTCCTAGCAACAAAGTGTTTCTTATCATAACATTGATTCTTTGATTGTGGGTTATCAAGATCAACAGTAGGTTCAATTTCTATATCATTATCATTACTAGGTTGAGCATCATCATGAACATTTTTATTAACATTATCACTAGTTCCAGGTTCATTACCAGATTGTGTTTCAGCATCAGAGATTGAAATATCATTTGGATTCTCAAGTGTTTCAGTAATAGGTTTACTAGAAGCATGCAAAGTCCTATCATTTTTCTTTTTCTTCCTTTTAGAAGGACTAGGTGCATCTATATTATTTCTCTGAGAATCTTGCTCAATTCTCTTAGGGTGGCCTTCAGGATACAGAGGTTCCTGAGTCATTTTACCACCTCTAGTCATAACTCTAACAGTGTTATCATTATTCTTACTATTCAATTCATTGAGCAAATCATTTTGAGCTTTAAGTACTTGTTCTACTTGAGTGGTAACCATAGAAGCATGTTTACTAATAAGTTTAAGTTCACCTTTGACATTAGCCATATAATCACCCAAGTGTTCAAGCATATCAGCACTGCGTTTTAATTCTCTACCAAAATAAGCATTGAAGTCTTCTTGCTTATCCATAAATTTATCAAACTCATCTAAGCATGGGCTAGCAAACTTAGTAAATGGGATTTTAGCTTTATCATATCTATAGAGAGAATTTACCTTTACTACATGTGTCGGGTTATCAAGACCATGTGTTTCTTCAGTAGGCGGTAAATTAAGACCATGTATTTCTTCAATAGGAGGTAAATTCTTAACATCTTCAGCTTTAGTACCCTTTTCTTTCATAGATTTCTTTGCCTCTTGCATATCTTCAGGACTGAGAAATAGAACACCCCTTTTCTTCGGAGTTGGTTTCGGAATAGGTTCAGGAGTTGGCTCAGGAAGTGTCCAATTATTTTCATTTTTCAACATATTATTCAATAGAATTTCCGCTTCATCTAGTGTTCTTTTCCTGAAAACAGAACCAGCACAACTATCCAGGTAATCTCTGGAAGCATCGGTTAGTCCATTATAAAAGATATCAAGTATTTCATTTTTCTTAAGAGGATGATCAGGCAAAGCATTAAGTAATTGGAGAAGCCTCCCCCAAGCTTGTGGGAGACTCTCTTCTTCAATTTGCACAAAATTATATATATCCCTTAAGGCAGCTTGTTTCTTATGAGCAGGGAAATATTTAGCAGAGAAGTAATAAATCATATCCTGGGGACTACGCACACAACCAGGATCAAGAGAATTAAACCATATCTTAGCATCACCCTTTAATGAGAACGGGGATATTTTAAGGATATAAAAGCAACAAGTTCTCTCATCATTAGTGGTTAGGGTAGCTATATCATTTAATTTAGTAAGATGTGCCACAACAGTTTCAGATTCATAGCCATAAAAAGGATCAGATTCAACCAAAGTAATTATATCAGGATCAATAGAGAATTCATAATCCTTATCAGTAACAAAGATAGGTGAAGTAGCATAAGTAGGATCATATTTCATTCTAGCATTCAGAGTATTTTGTTTAAGCTTAGGTAATAATTTCTTAAGATCACTTCTATCATTGCAAGAAAGAAAGTCTCTTTTAGTTTCTTCATCCATAACATAGCCCTCAGGCACAACAGGTAATTCATGTTTATTAGAAGAGCCTTCATAATCACTTTCATCAATATTATCGGTTTCAATAATTTCATTCTCTCTAGCCCTAGCAAGTTGTTCATCAAGAAATTCACCAAGTGGCACAGTACTATCAGGCATAGAAGTAGTTTCATCATACGTATCATGCATAGCAGAAGTGGCATCATCAATAATATGTGACATATCAGAATCAGTAGCAGAAGCAGGTTTAGGTGTCGCAAGCTTACTCAAAACAGAAGGTGAAACAAGTGCAGAGCTAGATGGAAGTTCCTTACCTCCCCTCGTAGTTGAGGGATAAATCTTGGTTTTTGGATCTCTCAAGTTCTCCATAATGATAAGCAGATATAAATCCCAAGTGACTCAATGAATAGAGCTATGCTCCCCGGCAAGGGCGCCAGAAAATAGTCTTGATAACCCACAAGTATAGGGGATCGCAACAGTTTTTGAGGGTAGAGTATTCAACCCAAATTTATTGATTCGACACAAGGGGAGCCAAAGAATATTCTCAAGTATTAGCAGCTGAGTTTCCAATTCAACCACACCTAGAAACTTAATATATGCAGCAAAGTATTTAGTAGCAAAGTAATATGATAGTAGTGGTAACGGTAGCAAAAGATAATGGTAGCAAAAATAGTGTTTTTGGTATTTTGTAGTGATGGTAGCAATAGCAACGGAAAAGTAAATAAGCGAAGAACAATATATGGAAAGTTCGTAGGCAATGGATCGGTGATGGAGAATTATGCCGGATGCGGTTCATCATGTAACAATCATAACATAGGGTGACACACAACTAGCTCCAATTCATCAATGTAATGTAGGCATGTATTCCGAATATAGTCATACGTGCTTATGGAAAAGAACTTGCATGACATCTTTTGTCCTACCCTCCCATGGCAGCGGGGTCCTAATGGAAACTAAGGGATATTAAGGCCTCCTTTTAATAGAGTACCGGAACAAAGCATTGCACATAGTGAATACATGAACTCCTCAAACTATGGTCATCACTGGTAAGTATCCCGATTATTGTCACTTCGGGGTTAAGGGATCATAACACATAATAGGTGACTATAGACTTGCAAGATAGGATCAAGAACTCTCATATATTGATGAAAACATAATAGGTTCAGATCTGAAATCATGGCACTCGGTCCCTAGTGACAAGCATTAAGCATAGCAAAGTCATAGCAACATCAATCTCAGAACATAGTGGATACTAGGGATCCAACCCTAACAAAACTAACTTGATTACATGATAAATCTCATCCAACCCATCACTGTCTAGCAAGCCTATGATGGAATTACTCACGCACGGCGGTGAGCATCATGAAATTGGTGATAGAGGATGGTTGATGATGACGACGACAACGGATTCCCCTCTCCGGAGCCCCGAACGGACTCCAAATCAGCCCTCCTGACAGGTTTCAGGGCTTGGCGGCGGCTCCGTATCGTAAAACATGATGAATCCTTCTATCTTATTTTTGTCTCCCCGAAACAAAATATATAGAGTTGGAGTTGAGGTCGGAGGAGCTCCAAGGGGCCCACGAGGTAGGGGGAGCGCCCTAGGGGGGCAGGCGCGCGCCCCCACCCTCGTCGACAGGTGGTGGGCCCCTGGTCTTCATCTTTTGCAAGGATTTCTTATTATTTCTGAATAGATGTTTCGTGAAGTTTCAGGTCATTCCGAGAACTTTTGTTTCTGCGCATAAATAACACCATAACAATTCTGCTGAAAATACCGTCAGTCCGGGTTAGTTCCATTCAAATCATGAAAGCTAGAGTCCAAAACAAGGGCAAAAGTGTTTGGAAAAGTAGATACGACGGAGACGTATCAACTCCCCAAAGCTTAAACCTTTGCTTGTCATCAAGCAATTCAGTTGATAAACTGAAAGTGATAAAGAAAAACTTTTACAAACCCTGTTTGCTCTTGTTGTTTTAAATATGTAAAGCCAGCATTCAAGTTTCCAGCAAAGATTATGACTAACCACATTCACAATAATGTTTAGGTCTCAAGTTTACTCATATCAATGGCATAATCAACTAGCGAGCAATAATTATAAATCTCGGATGACAACACTTTCTCAAAACAATCATAATATGATATAACAAGATGGTATCTTGTTAGCCCTTTCTGAGACCGCAAAACATAAATGCAGAGCACCTTTAAAGATCAAGGACTGACTAGACATTGCAATTCATGGTAAAAGAGATCCAGTCAAGTCATACTCAATGTAAACTAACAGTAATGAATGCAAATGACAGTTGTGCTCTCCAACTAGTGCTTTTTAATAAGAGGATGATGACTCAACATGAAAGTAAATAGATAGGCCCTTCGCCGAGGGAAGCAAGGATTTGTAGAGGTGCTAGAGCTCGGTTTTGAAATATAGATGAATAATATTTTGAGCGGTATACTTTCATTGTCAACATAATAACCAAGAGATGGCAATATCTTCCATGCTACACACATTATAGGCGGTTCCCAAATAGAATGGTAAAGTTTATACTCCCCCTCCACCAACAAGCATCAATCCATGGCTTTGGTCGAAACAAGGAGTGCCTCCAACTAATAAGAGTCCCAGGGGGAGTTTTGTTTGCAATTATTTTGATTTAGTTTGCATAAAGCATGGGACTGGGCATCCCGGTGACCAGCCATTTTCTCGTGAGTGAGGAGCGGAGTCCGCTCCTCTTGAGCATAACCGCCTAACATGGAAGATACGGACAGCCGTAGTTGATACATGAGCTATTCGAGCATACAGAATAGGATATTTATTTGAAGGTTTATAGTTTGGCACATACAAATTTACTTGGAACGGCAGGTAGATACCATATATAGGAAGGTATAGTGGACTCATGTGGAATAATTTTGGGGTTTATGGGATTGGATGCACAAGCAGTATTCCTGCTTAGTACAGGTGAAGGCTAGCAAAAGACTGGGAAGCGACCAGCTAGAGAGCGGCAACAGTCATGAACATGCAATTAAATTAATCAACACCGAATGCAAGCATGAGTAGGATATAATCCACCATGAACATAAATATCGTGAAGGCTATGTTGATTTTGTTTCAACTACATGCGTGAACATGCGCCAAGTCAAGTCACTTAAATCATTCAGAGGAGGATACCACCCTATCATACCACATCACAACCATTTTAATAGCATGTTGGCACGCAAGGTAAACCATTATAAGCTCCTAGCTAATCAAGCATGGCACAAGAAACTATGATCTCTAGTTGTCATAGCAAACATGTTTATTCATAATAGGCTGAATCAGGAACGATGAACTAATCATATTTACAAAAACAAGAGAGGTCGAGTTCATACCAGCTTTTCTCATCTCAGTCAGTCCATCATATGTCGTCATAATTGCCTTTCACTTGCACGACCGAAAGATGTGGATAATAATAATAGTGCGCGTGCATTGGACTAAGCTGGAATCTTTAAGCATTCAATAAACAGGAGAAGACAATGCAATATGGGCTCTTTTGTCAGATCAACAATAATGCATATAAGAGCTACTTCAACAATTTAATTATGGTCTTCTCCTATCGACCCCCAAAGAAATGAAAAGAAATAAAACTATTTACACGGGAAAACTCCCAACAAGCAAAAGAAGAACAGGAAATATTTTTGGGTTTTATTTTTAATTACTACTACAATCATGGAAAGTAAAACTAGCTAAAAGTTACAACTAATTTTTTTGGTTTTTCTTAAGGTTTATTAAACACACAAGAAGAAAGCATGAAAAGAAAAAATAAACTAGCATGGATGATACAATGAAAAAGTATGAGCACTGACATCTAGCAATGAGTGTGTGAACATGAATATAATGTCGGTGGGAAATACGTACTCCCCCAAGCTTAGGCTTTTGGCCTAAGTTGGTCTATGGCCACGGTTGGCCTGGCGGATTTCCATAATAGTAGTTGCGGTCATACTGAGATGCAGCGGCTATCGCCTCCTGAGCTGCAGTGTGGCGACGAGCGGCCTCCGCCCTCCTCTCGTACTCATCTTCCTCCTCTCTGGTAATAACATATCTTCTTTTTGCCTGATAATCAAAGAAGGCAGGAGCAGGGAGAGTAATATGGAAAGCATGGCGTCTGTCAAAGATTAAACGGTATTGGAGAGGTGATTCATTCCTCTCGACAAACTGGTGGTGAACCATAGCATTAAAGTCTAGGTAAGCAGGAGGTAATTCAATATCATCATTACGTATAGTTACACCAAGAAAATCAGCTAAGCGGGTTGCATAAATTCCACTAAAGAAATCTCCATTAAATCTATTCAGATGCAACCTACGTGCAACAATGGCTCCCAAATTATAAGATTTATCTCCCAACACAACACTCCTAAGAAATACTGAGATCAGGGACACACATGTGACATGCTTCATCTTTACCGTGAATGCATCTACCTATGAAGAGAGCAAAATAATGTATAGCAGGAAAATGAATGCTCCCTATGGTAGCTTGTGTTATATATCTAGATTCCCCCACAGTTATACTAGCAAGAAAATCTCTAAATTCAGATTTGCGAGGTTCCCTGATACTACCCCATTGTGGAAGTTTGCAAGCAGTGGTAAAATCCTCTAAGTCCATAGTGTAAGAATTTTCATAAAGATCAAACAGGACAGTTGGAGAATACATGAAGATGAAAATTCAAACCTCCTCACAAAGGAACTAGTGAGATAGTGATACTGGCGGCACTTTTCTTCCTCGAAGCTCACAAGATCAGTGTTACACAAATATGTGTTAAATTCTTCATTAATTCCCGCTCGATCCATAAAGTTTTCCGAAGGCCATTCACAAGGACGCACTGGAGCGTCTCTTGGTGGCTCTTCATCAGCATCACGCATTGCAAGCCTGGGTCCTTGCTTCCTTGAAGAACCACCTTGGTACATTTTCCTAAGCATATTTCTTCCTCTAAAAAATTCTGAAATTTTTAGTAACTTCAAAAATAAAAGTAAGCCAAACTCAATAATATTGATAGCAACTACTCATACAAGTGCCTAGAGCCTATATCATGCATCAAAACTACTTGGAACCATATAAATTTGACATGCAAGCTTAAGAACATGGTCACCTAGGCAGCACAAATTTGCAATGAATAAAGCACTAGAACAAAAACTAATTGGGCCAATGGAGGAGTCACATACCAAGGAACAATCTCCCCAAGCAGTTTTGTGAGAGGTGCTTTGAGCAAGGAGATCGAAAATGGCAGCAAAATGAGCTTGGACTCGGGTTTGAGTTGGATATTCGTGTTTGTGGGAGGAAGAAGGAGTGTGTGGGTGCAAGGATAAGTGGAGGAGGTCCACCCTGGGCCCATGAGGCACGGGGGCGTGCCCCTGACCCTCGTGGCCAGGTGCCAGCTCCTCCTGTTGTGCTCTCAGTGCCAAATATTCTCAAATATTCCAGAAAAAATCGTATTTAAATTTCAGGGCATTTGGAGAACTTTTATTTTCGGGGTATTTTTATATTGCACGGATAATTCAGATAACAGACAAAAAATACTAATTTTATTTTATTTAAAATAAATAACAGAAATTAAAAGTAGGGTACAGAAGGTTGTGCCTTCTAGTTTGATCCATCTCATGCTCATCAAAAGGAATCCACTAACAAGGTTGATCAAGTCTTGTTAACGAACTCATTCCGAATAACATGGAACCGGAGAAATTTCGAATAGCACTATGTTACCTCAACGGGGATATGTACATCCCCAATAATAAGAATATCATATTTCTTCTTGATAGTAGGAAGAGGAAATTCAACACTTCCAAATATAATCGATGGAATTTTTCCAATAGAATTGATACTGTGAACTTGAGGTTGTATCCTCGAAAAGTGTACCGTATGCTCATTACCATTAACATGAAAAGTGACATTGCCTTTAGTGCAATCAATAACAGCCCCTGCAGTGTTCAAAAAAGGTCTTCCTAGAATAATAGATATACTATCATCCTCGGGAATATCAAGAATAACAAAGTCTGTTAAAATAGTAACGTTTGCAACTACAACAGGCACATCCTCACAAATACCGACAGGTATAGCAGTTGATTTATCGTCCATTTGCAAAGATATTTCAGTAGGTGTCAACTTATTCAAATCAAGTCTACGATATAAAGAGAGAGGCATAACACTAACACCGGCTCCAAGATCACATCAAGCAGTTTTAACATAGTTTCTTTTAATGGAGCATGGTATAGTTGGTACACCGGGATCTCCTAGTTTCTTAGGTATTCCACCTTTAAAAGTATAATTAGCAAGCATGGTGGAAATTTCAGCTTCCGGTATCTTTCTTTTATTAGTAACAATATCTTTCATATACTTAGCATAAGGATTCATTTTGAGCATATCAGTTAATCGCATAGGCAAAAAGATAGGTCTAATCATTTCAGCAAAGCGCTCAAAATCCTCATCATCCTTTTTCTTGCATGGTTTGGGAGGAAAAGGCATGGGTTTCTGAACCCATGGTTCTTTTTCTTTACCATGTTTCCTAGCAACAAAGTGTTTCTTATCATAACGTTGATTCTTTGATTGTGGGTTATCAAGATCAACAGCAGGTTCAATTTCTATATCATTTTCATTACTAGGTTGAGCATCATCATGAACATTTTATTAACATTATCACTAGTTTCAGGTTCATTACCAGATTGTGTTTCAGCATCAGAGATTGAAATATCATTTGGATTCTCAGGTGTTTCAGTAATAGGTTTACTAGAAGCATGCAAAGTCCTATCATTTTTCTTTTTCTTCCTTTTAGAAGGACTAGGTGCATCTATATTATTTCTCTGAGAATCTTGCTCAATTCTCTTAGGGTGGCCTTCAGGATACAGAGGTTCCTGAGTCATTTTACCACCTCTAGTCATAACTCTAACAGCGTTATCATTATTCTTACTATTCAATTCATTGAGCAAATCATTTTGCGCTTTAAGTACTTGTTCTACTTGAGTGGTAACCACAGAAGCATGTTTACTAATAAGTTTAAGTTCACCTTTGACATTAGCCATATAATCACCCAAGTGTTCAAGCATATTTGAATTATATTTCAATTGTCTACCAAAATAAGAATTAAAGTTTTCTTGTTTAACAATGAAATTGTCAAACTCATCTAAGCATTGTCTAGAAGACTTATAACGAGGGATAACACCTTCATCAAATCTATAGAGAGAATTTACCTTTACTACCTGTGTCAGGTTATCAAGACCACGAGTTTCTTCAATAGGTGATGGATCAAGATCATATGTTTCTTCAATAGGCGGTAAATTAAGACCATGTAGTTCTTCAATAGGAGGTAAATTCTTAACATCTTCAGCTTTAATACCTTTTTCTTTCATAGATTTCTTTGCCTCTTGCATATCTTCAGGACTGAGAAATAGAACACCTATCTTCTTTGGATTTGGTTTAGGAATAGGATTAGGAAGTGTCCAATTATTTTCATCTGTCAACATATTATTTAATAGAATTTCAGCTTCATCTGGTGTTCTTTCCCTGAAAATAGAACCAGCACAACTATCCAGGTAAGCTATGGAAGCATCGGTTAGTCCATTATAAAGATATCAAGTATTTCATTTTTCTTAAGAGGATGATCAGGCAAAGCATTAAGTAATTGGAGAAGCCTCCCCCAAGCTTATGGGAGACTCTCTTCTGCAATTTGCACAAAATTATATATATCCCTCAAAGCAGCTTGTTTCTTATGAGCAGGGAAATATTTAGCAGAGAAGTAATAAATCATATCCTGGGGACTATGCACACAACCAGGATCAACAGAATTAAACCATATCTTAGCATCACCCTTTAATGAGAACGGAAATATTTTAAGGATATAAAAGTAACGAATTCTCTCATCATTAGTGAACAGGGTGGCTATATCATTTAATTTAGTAAGATGTGCCACAAAAGTTTCAGATTCATAGCCATGAAAAGGATCAGATTCAACCAAAGTAATTATATCAGGATCAACAGAGAATTCATAATCCTTATCAGTAACAAATATAGGTGAAGTAGCAAAAGCAGGGTCAGGTTTCATCCTAGCATTTAGAGATTGCTTATTCCATTTAGCTAGTAACCTCTTAAGTTCATAACTATCTTTGCAAGCTAAAATAGCTAAAGAAGCTTCTTTATCAAAAACATAACCCTTAGGAATAACGGGCAAGTCTTCATCATCACTTTCATCAATATTATCAGATTCAATATTTTCATTCTCTCTAACCCTAGCAAGTTGTTCATCAGGAAATTCACCAAGTGGCACAGTAGTATCAAGCATAGAAGTAGTTTCATAATAAGTATCATGCATAGCAGAAGTGGCATCATCAATAACATGTGACATATCAGAACGAATAGCAGAAGCAGGTTTAGGTGTTGCAAGCTTACTCAAAATAGAAGGTGAATCAAGTGCAGAGCTAGATGGCAGTTCCTTACCTCCCCTCGTAGTTGAGGGATAAATCTTGGTTTTTGGATCTCTCAAGTTCTTCATAATGATAAGCATATATAAATCCCAAGTGACTCAAAGAATAGAGCTATGCTCCCCGGCAATGGCGCTAGAAAATATTCTTGATAACCCACAAGTATAGGGGATCGCAACAGTTTTTGAGGGTAGAGTATTCAACCCAAATTTATTGATTCGATACAAGGGGCAGCTGTTGCCGTTAGGTGTCATGCACGCATCCTCCCAACGTAGATCCAGTACAGGAATGAGAAAGACAATACCCAGTTTAACACCTTCCTTGACCATTTATCCGTAAGTAATCTTATTCATCGCAATTAGTAATATTGTTTTGCTCTATCCCATACTTTCTAGCTTCCTCCTAATAAGACTCACATTCTTTTTTCAACAGATGAGGTTCAAGTTGGATCCGAAAGATGATGCAACTAAACAAGCATGCACTCATGTTTTTCAGTTTGCTCTGTGACAGTATCGGTACCACCTTAGAAAATCTCACTTTGAAGGTAAGGCTAACAATGAAATCGCCCAAACATCTCAAGTGGAATATATTACAGATGAAGACTGGACAGCCCTTGTTAAACAGTGGTCTAATCCAAAGTATTAGGTAGGCTATATGTATTTGATCAGACCACATATTGAACTTGTATTTATGTATGTGCCTTACAAGTGTATCTTCTTCTAGGCTAACTGTTTGAAGAAAAAGACCAATCGTTCTAAAGTGAAATTCCAACAGACAACAGGATCTCGTAGCTATATTGCACACTGCGAGGCTCTTGTAAATAGCTGGTACTTCTTTTTTCTGTGCCATATTATTGTATCTATATTGACTTGTTCCAAATACAGAGGAAAGCCTGTGCGGACCAAAAAGAACCTGAACCGAATGCGGTGCAAATCTTCAAGGATTGCCACAACAGCAAGATGAAGGGCATGAGCACACCAGTTCAAGCCGTTGTTGTAAGTCCTTACTCCTCCTGCCTTTGAAACTGATTGGTGTTGTGATGTGTTCATTTAACTACTTGGTTTGCAGCCAATGTCAATTACTCTGTTCACTTTTATACACAGTTGTCTTAACGTATCATTTCACCTTACATGGTTTAAAAGAGATGAAGGATATTCTTTTGGTCTTGAT
Organism: Triticum urartu; assembly: GCF_056163025.1. Classification (NCBI taxonomy): domain Eukaryota; kingdom Viridiplantae; phylum Streptophyta; class Magnoliopsida; order Poales; family Poaceae; genus Triticum; species Triticum urartu. The sequence continues at coordinate 421,773,902 of NC_141873.1, read as the reverse complement.
ATGTATTCTAGTTGTTATGTTCACGTGTGCACACAATGATAAAATAGCATGTTTGTTTTATATCTGTTTGCCCATGATATGAATGATGTCATACTATGTTCATCCTACTTTAAACCATGTCTCTTTATCCTTAGATGTCAACGAATGTGAGGAAATAGACAATACAGTAGGCATGCTACATGGACATATGTTCAGAAAGTGATTTTATTATGTAGTTGGCACTACAATACATGCTAATGTATTACAGTAGTTCACCAAAATAAGTTACGTATAAATGTGTAACCTACTTTGTTTGTTTTTGTCTCATTAGTAACTTATCTGGTACACTAATCTACAAGTTCAAACTTTTAGGAAGCTATGGAAAAATGATTGAACAGCCACAACCACCTGAAGGTGACGAGGCTACCACAGGCACAATGTCACCTCTTGCTGCAGTGTGTCAGTATCTCTCCACTAACAGTGCTGAAAGTGCGTTATATCGACTAGAGGGGGTGAATAGGCGATATTTAGGAATTCTTCACTGAGGAATTTCAGGGTGAGGAAATTACTTAGCGAAGAACTACTTGCAGCGGAATAAGTACTCAGAAGTAAATATAACAGAACACAAGCATGGTCATCATGATGAAATGAAGACAAGCACAGAGTACGGAAAGCGTAAACACGGGATGGCATAGGATGAAGACAAACTGACTGAAGAAATTGAACTGAGGAAATTGAGAAAGTCTTCAGTCAAAGTCTTCAAACAGATATGAACAAGCACTCAACACATAACTGAGGAAATGGAAGGGTTGAGGAAATGGAACCAAGTAGCTTGGTGAAGACAATGATTTGGTAGACCAGTGTCAACTCCTGTGATAGTTGTACGTCTGGTTAGGGCGGCTGGGTATTTAAACCTGAGGACACACAGTCCCGGACAACCAGTCCTGAACACGCAGTTCAGAACACTCAGTCCTCACCGTATTCCCCTTGAGCTAAGGTCACATAGACCTCACCCAATCACTCGTGGTAAGTCTTCAGGTGACTTCCGAACCTTCACAAACTCGGTCACTCGGCGATCCACAATTCCTCTTGGATGCTCTAGACCATGACGCCTAACCGTCTGGAAGATGCACAGTCTTCAAAGGTAACAAGCGTCAGATCCACGCAAGATCAATCTCTTCAGTGATGCTCAATCACTTGGGGTTTGTAGGTGTTTGGGTTTGGGTTTTCCTCACTTGATAATTTTCACTCAAAGTCTTCGGAGGATGGGATGCTCTCAAATGACAAGTGTCAGTTTTTCTCGGAGTAGCCAACCAGCTAGTGGTTGTAGGGGTGGCTATTTATAGCCTAGGGAGCAGCCCGACATGATAAGACATAAATGCCCTTCAATGATATGACCGTTAGGTGGGTAGATATTTTGGGACTGCTGGCACAAGGCACAGCAACGGTCGGAAATTTGAGTATCAAATTCCTCAGGGCTATCATGTTCCTCACTATGTAGGCAACCCGCACTGGCGAATTCCTAACTCCTCAGTCAGAACAAATTCCTCGGTGACCAGAAGAACTTTGTCCCTGTCACTAAAGAATATGACTGAACTGTATGAGATTTCCAATGGCTTCACTCAAAGGGATTCATAGGTGTAGGATTTTGAGTTGAGCATCACATGGAAATTTTTCCTTAGTATTTCCTCGACCTCCTTTAACAGTACGGTGTTTCCTATGACTCAAGAAAGAGAAAATGAAACTACGAAAACAAAAGTCTTCACGCTTCATGTTTCTCGAGTGAATACCAAGTCTTCAAGGTCACACCAATTTCTTCACTTTCAAAGTCTTTAGAAATCCAAAGTCTTCAGTCGAAGAACTTCATTTTTAGGGGTCGACTTTCTTTGTAAATATCAAACTCCTCATAGTCCTATAGACCTATGTACACTCATAAACACATTAGTCCCTTAACCTATAAGTCTTCAATACACCAAAATCACTAAGGGGCAGTAGATGCACTTACAATCTCCCCCTTTTTGGTGATTGATGACAATATAGGTTAAGTTTTCAACGGGGATAAACATATGAAGTGTAAATAGTGATATTGAGGAATTTGATTGCAAAATATAGAAGAACCCCCCCCCCCCCTGAAGATGTGCATAGTGAGGAATTTGCTTCTGAAGCGTTGCACACTTTGAAGAATAGAATCATGGAGATCTCCCCCTATATCTTGTAATTCATACACGCATTTGACATAATATGAAGAATTTGAAATGCATGATGAAATATGGTGACTGAGTAATTCAGCATGCGTGCATTAACATATATGAGGAATAAGCATGCAGAAAAGCACATCAAAAGTATCAGAGCACCATCGGGTTTAAGTTTACAACTCGATCCAATAAAGTTTCAGAAGAATGAGAGTTGTAACTTAGCAAAAAAATGCCCATATAAGATAGACCCGCTTGAAGACTAACTCAAATTTCCCCCCCCCCTTTGTCATCAAATGACCAAAAGGATCTAAAATGAGGACTAACGCCCCTAAAGAATATCAAGTTGATGAAGGAGCGCCAGCGTTGTTGGGGTCCTTTGTTGATGTAGGACCTGCCGCAGTGTCGTCCAAGTCTTCATGCTCATCGGTGTCGCGCGATGAAGAATAAGAGCTGGCCACCAAGGAAGGGACCTTGACCTTCTTGAATTTCTTCGGTGGAGGTGCAGACCAGTCAAAATCTTCCTTGAGACCCATTTTCTTCAGATCTTCTTCACTGTAGACATGGGACAGAATAGCCTAGGTGCGACCGAAAACCTCATGGAGGTAGTAGTGGTTTTTCTTCACAGCATTGTGTGTAGCGGTCATGTTGTGAAGAAATGAACCAAACTGACTCTTAACCCATTTATGGTTTCGATCCACCTTCTGGTGAAGACTAAGCAGAAGCTCATGGTTAGTCATCACACGAGGAGCAGTTGTGACGCCCCCGATTTGACCGTACACTAATCATACACGCAAACGTGTATGATCAAGATCAGGAACTCACGGGAAGATATCACAACACAACTCTACAAATAAAATAAGTCATACAAGCATCATATTACAAGCCAGGGGCCTCGAGGGCTCGAATACAAGAGCTCGATCATAGACGAGTCACTGGAAGCAACAATATCTGAGTACAGACATAAGTTAAACAAGTTTGCCTTAAGAAGGCTAGCACAAACTGGGATACAGATCGAAAGAGGTGCAGGCCTCCTGCCTGGGATCCTCCTAAACTACTCCTGGTCCTCGTCAGTGGGCTGCACGTAGTAGTAGGCACCTCCCGAGTAGTATTAGTCGTCATCGACGGTGGCGTCTGGATCCTGGGCTCCAACATCTGGTCGCAGCAATCGAGTATAGAAAGGGGGAAAAGAGGGAGCAAAGCAACCGTGAGTACTCATCCAAAGTACTCGCAAGCAAGGAGCTACACTACATATGTATGCATTGGTATCAAATGGAAAAGGGGGGTATCATATGTGGACTGAACTGCAGAATGCCGGAATAAGAGGGGGATAGCTAATCCTGCCGGAGACTATGCTTCTGGCAGCCTCCATCTTGCAGCATGTAGAAAAGAGTAGACTGAAGTCCTCCAAGTAGCATCGCATAGCATAATCCTAACCGATGATCCTCCCTTCGTCGTCCTATGAGAGAGCGATCACCGGTTGTATCTGGCACTTGGAAGGGTGTGTTTTATTAAGTATTCGGTTCTAGTTGTCATAAGGTCAAGGTACAACTCCGGCTTGTCCTTTTACCGAGGGACACGGCTATTCGAATAGATCAACTTCCTTGTAGGGGTGCACCACATTTCCCAACACGCTCGATCCCATTTGGTCGGACACACTTTCCTGGGTCATGCCCGGCCTCGGAAGATCAACACATCGTAGCCCTACCTAGGCACAACAGAGAGGTCAGCACGCCGGTCTAAATCCTATGGCGCAGGGGTCTGGGCCCATCGCCCTTTGAACACCTGCATGTTGCGAACGCGGTCGGTGAGCAGACCTAGCCTCCCTTATACAAGAGTAGGCGTTCCAGTCCAACCCAGCGCGCGCCGCTCAGTCGCTGACGTCACGAAGGCTTCGGCTGATACCACGACGTCGAGTTCCCATAACTGTCCCCACGTAGATGGTTAGTGCGTATAGGCCAGTGGCCAGACTCAGATCAAATACCAAGATCTCGTTAAACGTGTTAAGTATCCGCGAACGTCGACCAGGGCCAGGTCCACCTCTCTCCTAGGTGGTCTCAACCTGCCCTGTCGCTCCGCCTCAAAGTAACAGTCAGGGGCCGTCGAGAACCCAGGCCCACCTCTACCAGGATGGAGCCACCTGCCCCTTCAACCCCCAACTCCGAATAGTACCACAGGTAATGTAATAGTGTAAAGTATATAGTATATGCCCGTGATCACCTCCCGAAATGATCACGGCCCAGTAGTATAGCATGGCAGACGGACAAGAGTGTAGGGCCAATGATGGAACACTAGCATCCTATACTAAAGCAGTAGGATAGTAGGTAATGGTAACAACAGTAGTAGCAAGGACAGGCTATGTAGTAGTATAGGATTAACTGAAATCGGTAACATGCTACACTACTCTAATGCAAGTAGTAGAGAGAAGAATAGGCGATATCTGGTGATCAAGGGGGGACTTGCCTGGTTGCTCCAGCAAGAGAGAGGGGTCGTCAACACCGTAGTCGTACTGGGTAGCAGCGGCGTCGGTCTCGGTGTCTAGAGAGAGAAGAGGGGGAAGAAACAATAAATATAATGCAAACAAATGCATGACGATGCATGACATGACAAAGCATGATGCTAGGTGTGCCCTAACGCGGTACGAGGTGGTACGGGGAAAACATCCGGGAAAGTATTTCCGGTGTTTCGCGTTTTTGGACAGATGAACCGAAGGGGGAAAGTTGCGTGTTTGCTATGCTAGGGATGTGTGACGGACGAACGGGTTGCGTATTCGGATTCGTCTCGTCGTTCTGAGCAACTTTCATGTACAGAGTATTTTCATCCGAGTTACGGATTATTTTATATTAATTTCTAAAGTTTTAATTTATTTTCTAAATTATTTTAATTCAATTTAAGTAGTAAAAAGCTATGTGTACACAACAGAAGCCAGCCACAGCCTATAACCTGTGGGGCCAGGAGACCCAGTTGACCAAGTCAATGGTTGACTGGTCAATGGTGTGAATAGTGCATGTGAGACCCACATGTCATTGTCACAATTTAATTAAAATAGGCTTAAACACCTAAGCTAGTTAATTAGGTCAAATTAAGCAAGGTTAATTAATTAAAGTAATTATATTACTAATTAATTAATTCACTTTACTATTTCCTTTTATTTTCCATTTTCGTTTTTCCCTACTCTTATCCTTTTATCTGATTTACAGGGGGAGGGCCCCACCTGTAAGTGGCTCAGGCCACCTCCCTCCTGTGCACGAACGCGCACAGGGAAGGGCAGGGGCGCGGTGGCCGAACCGGGCTCCGGCGAGGCCATGGTCGAGGCCGGCAGGACGGAGACGTGGGGCGGCGGGTGCGCGCCTACAGTGGAGCGTTGCCGAGCGTGCTCGGTCGGGAGCAGCAGAGGGTGCGGCCGGGGACGCAGCAGCTGCGGTCGCCGGTGATAGCGGCACAGGAGGAGAAGCAGGGCGACCGCGGGCGTCGCCGGGTGTGGCGTGGACGTGTTCGGACAAGGCGCGGGCGAGCACGGCCATAGCGCGGGGCTGCGGACACGCGCGGGCGGCGCGTGCAGGGCTCAGCCAGGCACGGCCGGAGCGCAGCAGGGGCGCGGTGAGGTCGCGGTGAATCGGTACGGCGCGGGCGCGTTCGATCTATAGGGAAGAGGAGAGGAATGGAGGACGGCGGCTCACAGGGGAGCAGGAGGGGCATGGCAGCGGGCTCGTGGAGGAGTCGGGGAGGTCCGGCGATGCGGCACCGGCGACGAAGAGGACGGCACGCAAGGACGGTGGACACGGTGAGTGCCGGCGGCGTCAGGGACGGCACCGACGACATGGACGTGCGGTAGGGGCGGGACGCGCGAAGGATGGCGGGGCGCTGGTGGTAGGAGGCGGGGGCGCAGAGGCTGGCGGTGTCTGGGGGCGCGGCGCGCTCGCACGGAGTTGGGCGTGCGCCCCTCGATCCAGATCGGGGGGAGAGGGAAGAGACGGGGGGGTCGTGGGGGGGCAGTGGGAGTCGTGGGCTAGGGTTACGGGGGAGTGGTGGTTAGTAGGCAGCGGTGGCTGGGCCGGCCTAGCGTCCAGATGGGCCAAGAGGCCCCGGGGGTTTCTCTCTTTTTTAAATTTTGTGTGTTTTCCTTTTTTTTATTTCAACTCTGTGTTACTTTTAAATGGAGCACCAAATGACTTTTTGTAAAATAAGCAACCTGCCACATAATCTAAATTGCATTAATTGGCACTGCCACAAAAGGTTTGAACCTCATTTGAAAAATATGATTTCTTGATTGAAATTAAGTGTGATGGAAGGGGGCTGTTAAGTCATTCAAAAATAGCTATGGCAATTTTGGAGTCCTAAATAATGTTGGTTTTATTTTTACAATAGTTTTGGGAATTCTTTTAATATTATGAACATTTTGTTCTACTTCTAGAAGAAATAATTTATTTGCCTTTATTTTAAAATTTAAATTTGGCTTTGATTTATTAAGGGGCAACTAGGCTTAGTCAAACCTGATGACATGGCATCATTAGTGGGAGATCACTTTAGCTTAATTATCCGGGCGTCACAATTCTCGTCCACTACAAGAAATCTCGTCCCGAGATTTACGAGGGGAAGTGAGGGGGAAAGATCTGGTTAAGACATTCTAACAAATCTTCTCGGTTGTGGTTGCTCTTCTCGAAGAAGTTGACCGCTTCCGTTGATATCGTCATTCCTTAGCTTCGGGTTATCAGGATAAGTCATCAGCCTTTCTTGGTGAACTCCATTGTACTTATTAATAAGAAAGGGGCAGCCTGACAATGATAGAAGGCTATCAGGGAATTCATCTGGGGTTTATCCCATGAACGATCACACGAGTAACTCTCGAATTTGGTCAAATGGAACACATCGAGAGCTGAGCAAGAAGGTACGGTAAGAAGTTTCAAGTGGCTAGCCAATCGTTCGTTGCCTAAAACAGAATGTGAAAGGGTTTTAGAGCAACAGGAATAAGTATTATGTCTGAGATACCAGAATTGATGATTTCTTGGAAGGTGGCTCGTGAATTACATACGAAGCCAAGCATGAGGAGTAGCCTTTAGGAGTTGGGGTGTACAGGAGAGTCAGGTTTCGATCCTGGGACTTGTGGGTTATGGGCCCACCATGTGGGTTGAAAGTAGGAGGAGCGGTGACATCTTGCATGGCCATGATAGAAAGGCATGTAAGGGGGTAGCATGCCAGTTATGTCGGCAACAACGTCGGTACCAAGGGCGAGGGACGAAGAGAACCATCTTCCTGCTCGTTGAACGAGGCGACCAATAGGCAAAGTTCTTGTCCATCGGTGGTTACCGGAATGTCAACAACAATAGTAATAGGGTCTTACTGACAGAGTTGTACACTGAGGTGCTTATAAAAGCAGTGACGTATTACTGCTTAGATCATATAAACCTCAAGAAGGTTAAACAAAACAATGGAAAGGAAAATGTGATTATCAGATTAAATAGAACAATGGAAAGGAAAATGTGATTATCAGATTAAACAAAACAATGGAAAGGAAAATGTGTTTAAACACATATTTCAGGGGTATATCCTTCCCAAGAACAAGCAGAGTATGATTTCCTTGACGGGATATAATGTAGAAAACCCTATAGGTAAGGGGGGAATTTCATGACATTACCCATACAACGGTGTTTGGATAATTGAGCAGGAAACATTTAGCATTGGGCTTCAAATGTTCTTGTTGAAAATCGGAGTACCAGTGACATGCTTCTCAAGCAAAGGTCAGACCTTGGATACACAAAGGATCCATCAGGAACAACTTATGGAATAAGTCTTACAGTTTTCTCATGGAAGAATGGATAACATTGCTAAAAGGGGACTATAACAATAGGGCCTCCGGCCAGGTGGGCTAGGTATGACCCCACCTTACCGATATATAAGGACCAATGTAATAACTCTTGGAAATATGTTCCAACCATCATATTTGATCGAGATTCAGATCTGATTGGTGCCAGGATGCCTCAGACGCAGGATGCCTGAGAAGAAAAGGTGCAACACCAATTGACAAGATGACACTATAAGATCCTCGGGAAATGAACTATGGAAGCGAGTGCCGAACAGGGGTTCATCATTAAACCAATGAAGGGATAAGGAGGTAGTTGGTGAACTCAGCGACAATTCATCGGGACTTCCAAAAGATGGGTTTCCACAATTAGGTGAACAAGGAGACAACATTAGTCAGATCAAACGATATAATGATGTATGCTCGAGGAAAACATACACAGTTAAACATCGGTTGAAAGGTGCACCCGAAATATGGGCTGGGTCGCATGATCAATGTTAGGATGGTGACTAAATGAACAAAAGAAGTAGAATGTAACTATCGACCATTCACTTCCAAGCAATAGAGTTGCTAGAAGTTTTGAATTTACACCTGAAAGTTCGATAGCCGGTATTCCGATTAGAAACCACACGGGGACCAAGAATGGACGGAGATGGCGAGAAATAATACTATAACAAGAATTCTTAAGAGGCGGAGCATTTCCCACAACGTCCTTGATATAAAAGATGATAATAATTCAAGGTGGAACATAACATAAGCTGGAAAGCAAGGAGCTCCATAACAAGATCGGGTTTGTGTCGGAGGGAAGGCAATGATGTCGATGATGATAATACAACTCATCGAGGGGCAAGGATGGTATTTCTCATCAAGAATTCAATTGATATCCTGGAAAACCTCAGAATGTTGATGATGATCACGACACATTTGTCGAGAGGTTTCAAGAAGATGTAACTGATCGGCGATGACATCAAGTCAACGAAATGATGAAGAAAAAAAGTTATTGAAACCATAGGTACGACACGAACTCGAAATCAAGCTTGTTGTTCAAGGAAAATTGATATGACGAGGAAGATCGACGTAAGATTAGCTCACCGTCAAAAATTTTGCTCCGTGAAGAAGGACCGGGTAGCACAGTTAAAAACGGCACGAAAAGGATATAGCCAAGCAGGCTAGGAATGACGTGATCGAGTTCAAACTCGTAAGTAATGAAGGTTACCAAGAGTTGATTAATCACGGTGCGGACTTGAGTCAGTTATCAGTGTCTTTGAGTGTTTAATAACTCAAAGCCCGTGAAAAATTGGAATCAGTAAGAATGTAGCACTTGATGAAGAACTCATAAGAGTTATGCAGTTCCATGATAATCTCGAGATACCAGGGGGGTAATACTCGATGACAGATCAAAGTAGAGGTTGGACTAGGGTAATGCTCTGCAGAAGACTAGTGCTCAAACTTGCACGAGAAATGGAATCAAGAATAAACATGGTCGGAACCACGTCCACAGATACAAGATGAACTTATAACAAGGGGATAATTATTCTAAGAGAAGCTTCCATGATAAGGTATACATCGGGTCCATGGGCATGAACACAGGGTTCAAGGTCGACTCCCACTTGTTCAACGCATAACCTTTCATTCACCTCTCGTATTTCGAAAATGACATTAGTTGTTGAAATTTCTACCTGGTGCAATACCAGATAATTATGACCCGTGAAATCTTTCGGGTTCACACGGATTAGGGAAGGCGTAGGTTCAACCCATCAGGGCATCTTAGGAACATATACCACAAACTTCGTAGTAAATAAGAGAAGCTCAAAAGTAGAGTATGATTATCAAAGCAGAGGATACAAATTACTAAAGGCATTATATACCCATGGAAATGCTCACAAGGTTTTTGAATATGAAGGATATTGTCGGACAAAATCCAACAAAGGACTTGATGGTCCACAAAGAATCTGATGTGAGTATCAGTACTCAACCAGAAGAGGAAAGAATGAAAATGCAACAGGTTATGGAATCATCTGAATAATTTGAAGCTTAAATGCAAAGGAATTATGATTCCAAATCGAAGGATCAGAAGCAGATGCTCTGATCAAGGATGGACAAGTTGAATAAACTTAGGGGCACAATCGACGGCAATTTGATTGGTCGAGAACTAGCTCCCATTCAAAATGGCGTCTGAGCCGGAGGGATGATTTCTAGGACCTGATTGAGGATCGCAAGCATTCACAACATCTTGAATCAACGGACTCAAAATGATAATGACAAGGGATGCCAATATGATTACGAGACTTAAGAGATTAACCATAATGCAAGCAAGCAAGAATTTCAAGAGCAATAGGCTGCTGAGGATTCTCGGAAGGTCGGATAGTATTTCGAAGACCTTAGTGAAACACATAAACAACTGGGGATGGGCGGATACTCGGTAAGTGCGAGGAATTATCCGTATGGGTATTCCTGCGGCAAGGAACTAAAAGGCAGTGGTACAAGGGTCTCGGGAATGACCGAAGAGTATCTTCAAAATCTTATGGTGTAGTAGGCGATCATCTGTGATAAGGGGCTCTCCGAGAGAAGTAGTTACGAGAACCTAGAGTCAGATTTAGTAAAACCATTTAACCCAAATAGAAGAGAGATCAGAGTCCCAGAGTAAGGATCGAGGAGTAAAAGATCCTAATATCACCCAATGGCGACGTGGGCCTGTAAGCCACACAACCATGTTAGTAAAGTTTTGCAATGTCTAGACTCAACTTCGGCCAAGGAGTTTGGAAGGGGGATTCCTACAGGCAGTCGGCTCTGATACCAACTTGTGATGCCCCTGATTTGACCGTACACTAATCATACACGCAAATGTGTACGATCAAGATCAGCGACTCACGGGAAGATATCACAACACAACTCTACAAATAAAATAAGTCATACAAGCATCATATTACAAGCCAGGTGCCTCGAGGGTTCGAATACAAGAGCTCGATCATAGACGAGTCAGCGGAAGCAACAATATCTGAGTACAGACATAAGTTAAACAAGTTTGCCTTAAGAAGGCTAGCACAAACTGGGATACAGATCGAAAGAGGCACAGGCCTCTTGCCTGGGATACTCCTAAACTACTCCTGGTCGTCGTCAGCGGGCTGCACGTAGTAGTAGGCACCTCCCGAGTAGTAGTAGTCGTCATCAACGGTGGCGTCTGGATCCCGGGCTCCAACATCTGGTCGCAGCAATCGAGTATAGAAAGGGGGAAAAGAGGGAGCAAAGCAACCGTGAGTACTCATCCAAAGTACTCGCAAGCAAGGAGCTACACTACATATGTATGCATTGGTATCAAATGGAAAAGGGGGGTATCATATGTGGACTGAACTGCAGAATGCCGGAATAAGAGGGGGATAGCTAATCCTGCCGGAGACTATGCTTCTGGCAGCCTCCATCTTGCATCATGTAGAAGAGAGTAGACTGAAGTCCTCCAAGTAGCATCGCATAGCATAATCCAAACCGATGATCCTCCCTTCGTCGCCCTATGAGAGAGCGATCACCGGTTGTATCTGGCACTTGGAAGGGTGTGTTTTATTAAGTATCCGGTTCTAGTTGTCATAAGGTCAAGGTACAACTCCGGCTTGTCCTTTTACCGAGGGACACAGCTATTCGAATAGATCAACTTCCTTGCAGGGGTGCACCACATTTCCCAACACGCTCGATCCCATTTGGTCGGACACACTTTCCTGGGTCATGCCCGGCCTCGAAAGATCAACACATCGCAGCCCTACCTAGGCACAACAGAGAGGTCAGCACGCCGGTCTAAATCCTATGGCGCAGGGGTCTGGGCCCATCGCTCTTTGAACACCTGCATGTTGCGAACGCGGTCGGTGAGCAGACCTAGCCTCCCTTATACAAGAGTAGGCGTTCCAGTCCAACCCAGCGCGCGCCGCTCAGTCGCTGACGTCACGAAGGCTTCGGCTGATACCACAACGTCGAGTGCCCATAACTGTCCCCACGTAGATGGTTAGTGCGTATAGGCCAGTGGCCAGACTCAGATCAAATACCAAGATCTCGTTAAACGTGTTAAGTATCCGCGAACGCCGACTAGGGCCAGGTCCACCTCTCTCCTAGGTGGTCTCAACCTGCCCTGTCGCTCCGCCTCAAAGTAACAGTCAGGGGCCGTCGAGAACCCAGGCCGACCTCTACCAGGATGGAGCCACCTGCCCCTTCAACCCCCAACTCTGAACAGTACCACAGGTAATGTAACAGTGTAAAGTATATAGTATATGCCCGTGATCACCTCCCAAAGTGATCACGGCCCAGTAGTATAGCATGGCAGACGGACAAGAGTGTAGGGCCAATGATGGAACACTAGCATCCTATACTAAGCAGTAGGATAGTAGGTAATGGTAACAACAGTAGTAGCAAGCACAGGCTATGCAGTAGTATAGGATTAACTGAAATCGGTAACATGCTACACTACTCTAATGCAAGTAGTAGAGAGAAGAATAGGCGATATCAGGTGATCAAGGGGGGGCTTGCCTGGTTGCTCCAGCAAGAGAGAGGGGTCGTCAACACCGTAGTCGTACTGGGTAGCAGCGGCGTCGGTCTCGGTGTCTAGAGAGAGAAGAGGGGGAAGAAACAATAAATATAATGCAAACAAATGCATGATGATGCATGACATGACAAAGCGTGATGCTAGGTGCGCCCTAACGCGGTACGAGGTGGTACGGGGAAAACATCCGGGAAAGTATTCCCGGTGTTTCGCGTTTTCGGACAGATGACTCGAAGGGGGAAAGTTGCGTGTTTGCTATTCTAGGTATGTGTGGCGGACGAACGGGTTGCGTATTCGGATTCGTCTCGTCGTTCTGAGCAACTTTCATGTACAAAGTATTTTCATCTGAGTTACGGATTATTTTATATTAATTTCTAAAGTTTTAATTCATTTTCTAAATTATTTTAATTCAATTTAAGTAGTAAAAAGCTATGTGTACACAACAGAAGCCAGCCACAGCCTATAACCTGTGGGGCCAGGAGACCCAGTTGACCAAGTCAATGGTTGACTGGTCAATGGTGTGAATATTGCATGTGAGACCCACATGTCATTGTCACAATTTAATTAAAATAGGCTTAAACACCTAAGCTAGTTAATTAGGTCAAATTAAGCAAGGTTAATTAATTAAAGTAATTATATTACTAATTAATTAATTCACTTTACTATTTCCTTTTATTTTCCATTTTCGTTTTTCCCTACTCTTATCCTTTTATCTGATTTACAGGGGGAGGGCCCCACCTGTAACTGGCTCAGGCCACCTCCCTCTTGTGCACGAATGCGCACAGGGAAGGGCAGGGGCGTGGTGGCCGAACCGGGCTCCGGCGAGGCCATGGTCGAGGCCGGCAGGACGGAGACGTGGGGCGGCGGGTGCGCGCCTACAGTGGAGCGTTGCCGAGCGTGCTCGGTCAGGAGCAGCAGAGGGTGCGGCCGGGGACGCAGCAGCTGCGGTCGCCGGTGACAGCGGCACAGGAGGAGAAGCAGGGCGACCGCGGGCGTCGCTGGGTGTGGCGTGGACGTGTTCGGACAAGGCGCGGGCGAGCACGGCCATAGCGCGGGGCTGCGGACACGCGCGGGCGGCGCGTGCAGGGCTCAGCCAGGCACGGCCGGAGCGCAGCAGGGGCGCGGTGAGGTCGCGGTGAATCGGTACGGCGCGGGCGCGTTCGATCTATAGGGAAGAGGAGAGGAATGGAGGACGGCGGCTCACAGGGGAGCAGGAGGGGCATGGCAGCGGGCTCGTGGAGGAGTCGGGGAGGTCCGGCGATGCGGCACCGGCGACGAAGAGGACGGCACGCAAGGACGGTGGCCACGGTGAGTGCCGGCGGCGTCAGGGACGGCACCGACGACATGGACGTGCGGTAGGGGTGGGACGCGTGAAGGATGGCGGGGCGCCGGTGGTAGGAGGCGGGGGCGCAGAGGTTGGCGGTGTCTGGGGGCGTGGCGCGCTCGCGCGGAGTTGGGCGTGTGCCCCTCGATCCAGATCGAGGGGAGAGGGAAGAGACGGGGGGGTCGTGGGGGCAGTTGGAGTCGTGGGCTAGGGTTACGGGGGGAGTGGTGGTTAGTAGGCAGCGGTGGCTAGGCCGTCCTAGCAGCCAGATGGGCCAAGAGGCCCCAGGGGTTTCTCTCTTTTTAAAATTTTGTGTGTTTTCCTTTTTTTATTTCAACTCTGTGTTACTTTTAAATGGAGCACCAAATGACTTTTTGTAAAATAAGCAACCTGCCACATAATCTAAATTGCATTAATTGGCACTGCCACAAAAGGTTTGAACCTCATTTGAAAAATATGATTTCTTGATTGAAATTAAGTGTGATGGAAGGGGGTTCCTAAGTCATTCGAAAATAGCTATGGCCATTTTGGAGTCCTAAATAATGTTGGTTTTATTTTTACAATAGTTTTGGGAATTCTTGTAATATTATGAACATTTTGTTCTACTGCTAGAAGAAATAATTTATTTGCCTTTATTTTAAAATTTAAATTTGGCTTTGATTTATTAAGGGGCAACTAGGCTTAGTCAAACCTGATGACATGGCACCATTAGTGGGAGATCACTGTAGCTTAATTATCCGGGCGTCACAGCAGTGGCTTGAGGATTTGGCTTGGAGGCATGGGCAGCAGAATCATGAGTGGCAGAGTCATCATTGGTGGAATAAGATGCAGCTTTGCAAAACTGACCATCCAATGGACAAATACCTTCATCAATGGCAGCCGGAGCCTTGCCTTTTTCATCAGTTGAAGTAAAGGTCTGCTTGAGGACTTCAATCGGGGGCAAGTAGCTGAGGTGATTCTGAAAATGAGCCCTGAAGTTGAGTAAAGACCTTGTCCTGAGGAATCTTATAATCCAAGGTGCATAAGGCTTCAGCTCAAACGGAGAAAGTGCAGCATTTGCCAGAGTCCTCATGAAGAAATCGTGATAGTTGATAGGAATGCTATGAATGATGTTGAATAGCAGATTCTTCATGATGCCAACTATTTCCTCATCAGATGAGTCATGGCCTTTGATGGGACTCATTGTCCTCGTCAGAATGCGATAGACGGTTCTGGGCACATAGAGTAAATCCTTTACAAGGAATTTGGTCCTTGGGGCTTGACCGGGCTTCAGAGTCTTCATTAACACTTGCATGTAATGAGCAGTGAGTTCAGGTTATTGGTATAGGCAGCGAGCTCCTTCACTGGGTGGACTAATGGGTAGGGCGTGAAGCAATTCAGAGGCTGGCCCCTTATAATGAGTATTATCGGTCATCCAGTCCAAGACCCAGGTGTTGATATCTTCAGGTTCACCTGTGATATGCAGTGTAGCGTAGAACTGAAGAATGAGCTCTTCATTCCAATCAACAATGTCAGTGCAAAAGTTGAGGAGGCCTGCGTCATGAAGCACACTGAGCATAGGAGTTAAACAAGGCAATGATTCCATGTCCACATGAGGAATATGCTCATGGTAGAAGATTTTGTCCTTGTTGAAAAGCAGTGAAGAATATAAGTTGGCCTGGCTGGCAGTCCAGAAGTGCTTCCTTCTAAGACAAGCAGAATCATAAGGGTTGTAGTCAGTGAAGAACACGTGTTCGCCGAAGAAATCATCAGCCTTGAATTTATGCTTCTTTGAGAATGGATCCTTTGCCTTGGGGTGAGGAGTGTTAGTCAATTGCATCACAACCTCCGGAATCTCGATCTCAGGTTCCACAGGCTGAGGAACAGGTGCTTCTTCAGTGGCAGCCTGGGACTTAAATTCTTCATTTACATGTTCTTCAGCACTAGTGGCTGGAATTTCTTCATGGACAGACGGTGTGGCATGTGGTTCATTAGATCCCATTTGTAAAGTAGTTACTGGGGACTAAGGAATTTGTTGCAATGGTGTGAAGAGTGGAGAGTTGGGGTGCTGACTTTCCCAAAAATCATCACTTAGCACGGGTGTGGTACAGCCAATGTCCACATCTTCATCTTCCATTTCTTCAACGCCGACCTATTTAGCAGTAAACTAAGGCATAGGCGAGGAGACAACTGGTGTTGAAGGGATTGTATCCACTTCAATTTCTTCATCCATCTGCTCTGACGAAGCAGCAGAAGGAATGTCATCATCGAATTCACTTGGAATCTCATATTCTTCATCATAAGGAACAAGGTCCTTTGATTGCATGGTTGAGATAGGAACAGCATCAATTGGGTTTGGAAACGAGCTTGTCAGTGGCTTCATTTTGTTCTAAGCTGAAGAATCTGATGCAGTTGATGCCTTCCTTTTCTTCATTGTTGCACGCTCTGCAGCCTTAGTCTTCTTCACATCTGATGCAGATGGAAGCATCGGAGTTGGGGTAGGCGCCTGAGGAGCAGAGGAATTTGGTTGAATGTCTTCAGGCACAACTGATGCAGTTGCCCTGACTTCTTCATTTTCTTTAGGCGCACCACTAGTGGATGCCCTGGCAATTTCATCAGTGCCTGGCATGCAGTCATCAGCCCTGGAACTCACATTTTCTTCAGCAGCCTGAATGTCATCAGCGGTGCTGGCATTTTCTTCAGTCGGCTGAGCAGATGCTTCAGCTTGAGGAATTTCCTGTTGCGTTGGGGCTGCAACATTTGAAGTGAAGTTGTCAGCGAGTCTCACAAAACGAACCTTGGCTCCCAGCCAATCAGCATGGTATGCGTCAAATTCATCACTGAGTTTCTTGATCTCAGGCTGTATGAAATGAGTACATTGACTTATGGCACAAGGACCCAAATACTCCCATCTATGCCTGGCCTTCTCAAACTTCCATTTTTCTTCTTGTATGAAATGAGTCAACATATGACTTTGGCCAGGAGTCATCTTGAAATCAGGCATGGAAGTATTTGGGTCCTTGTGCCATAAGTCAATGTACTCAAGGATCAACTTTGGATCCAAAAGCAGAGGCACACTTGTTCCCTTGGCTCTAGCGGCCCTGACTTGCCTGTCTCTGATGATTTCGGCAAGTTCCTCATCATCAGCTTCGTCTTCATCAGACGGCACTTGGAAGGCGACATGCTTCTTTTGAGAACTTGGTCGAGAGCCTCGTCCAGCAGTTGCCTTGATCTTCAACAGAGTGGGACCAGTTGAAGAATGCAGTGGTGCTGAGGAACTAGCAGATGCTCCTGAGGCAATAGAAATGGCCTTCGTCCTTTGGCACATGGCGAGATGCGCGGGTGCTGAGGATTTTGTCGGAGCAGTTGAGGACTTGAGCGGAGGAGCTGAGGATTTTGAAGGAGCAGGAGCAGCGTGAGGAATTTGCCGTGAGGGCTTTGAGGAATCTGGTCGTGAGGGCATAGCTGGGGAACTTGGCCGTGAGGGCATTGAGGGAGAAACACTTAGCTTGTGAGAGGCTTCTTTGGCATGGCCTTCTTTGTCTTGCTTGCAGAGGCCTCAGCAGTGGCAGCAGCAGTGGCAGAGTCTTCGTTGAATTTCCTCACTGCTTCTCTTGCTTGTCTGGCCAACTTGGCCTGGCGCTTGGCCCATTCATCAGGATAATCCTCACCGCGCTTGAGGCTGGTGGGATCTGCTTCTTGGCCAGGTGCCAACAGAGGTCTTGGGCATGGAGGATTTAGAGTGAATTTCTTCATGTATTTCGGAGTAACATATCTATACTCCCTCCACTCTCTTTCCCATCTCCTCTCAATCTTTTGAATGCACACCTTGCACTGATTTTTATCTTCCTCGGGGGGTGTGCAGTACCCAGCATAGATGTCCTTAGGGATTTCAAAGGCAGTGTTGACCTCAGGCCTCTTTCCTCCTTTCTGTGGCTTCTTACCGTCAGCCATTTTCTTCAGTTGAGGAATTTGAACAATGGAATTCTCTGAAGATGTATGCAACTTTTCTTCGAGGAACGCTGCAAATGAGTTAAGTTGATGAGAACCTAGTGATTCAGCAGCTGACATGAGTACCTGTGAACAGAGTATAGTTGCAAGGAATTTGGAGAGGTCATATGTGTTCTCAGAGGTTTTCAAAAAGAACAAGTTTATGGAATTTGACCAGATGAGTCTTGAAGAATTTCACTAAGCGTTCTTTGTCTTAGGTTCCAGAGATGTATAGATCGAAAATCCACATATTTGAGGAATCTTGACGAAAAACATAGCTTAGAGAAACGAATCAAGAACACATGACATGTGAGGTGTTTTAGTGTGTGAAGATATGAAGAAAAACACCTTTGAGGATTTTGTAGGAGTCATTTGAATCAAAGAGGGCAGTAAAAGCAACTTTTAATTACCCTAGACGAAGAACGCGATGAACTAGGAAGTGGAGATGTGAAGTTCGTCAGTGCAGATCTTCCACGCCCTAACTCGGCAGAGGAAGACAGCTACGGCGGCGGCAGAGTGAAGAAATCCGCGGCCGGCGCGAGTACGACGGCGACGAGGTCGAGGCAGTGAAGCTCTTCCTCACCGGCGATGATGAAGTAGCGGCGGCGCTAGGGTTTGAGAAGCTCGAGCTGGAGTGAGGTCGAGCGGAGTAAAAGAGAAGTGAGGAAGGGGAGAGGGGTATTTATAGCCATGGTGAAAAACTATTTGCCCGAAGAATTTGGACGAACGTGCCCCTGACCCTTCTCATTCGCTTGACATGTGTCACCCACGTACTGAGAAGTGGAGATCGTGTGAGATCGTGGGTGAATGGATAAGTTTTTTCGTGGGATGTGGAACGGTTTGAGAGGAAAAGCCGAAAATTTAGATAAGATAGGCTTTAAAGTTCCGTTCACAATTTCTTCAGCTGACAAGGACACAGCGAAGATTTTGAACGAGTTTCAAATAGAACGCACTTGAAGAATTTTTGAATAGAATGGGTTGAGTTTATCATAGAGGGCGTAGGGTCCGATCACATTCACTTAGCAGAAAAAGCAACTTGAGGAATTTTCCATAAGTGAATGTTGTAGAGGACATAAACTCATATATATATATATAACCAATGAAGAAAAACGTCAGAAACAATGAAGACAATGCAAAGTTGAAAAAAAACTGAGGAATTTCAAAGAACTAAGGAAAAGCTCAATTGAAGATTTTCAACATTTTGTGGTGGCGTGACCCACCGTATAAGAATGATGATTTCAAACACCGCGTACAATTGTCGTAGGGTTCTGAGAATCAAATTCTTCGTTAATTTCTTCACACTTAGAGTGTTAGTCTTCATTGATTTGAAGAAAAATGTTTCTTCATGCGTTGCACATCTAAGTCATCAATTTTGCATAAGTGTTAGAATGAGTGTCCTTTTCAAAGAACATTCAAAGATTCTAAGATATTTAGCTCACACCGCAACTTGCTAAATCTCTTCTCATTCAAGGGCTTTGTGAAGATATCGGCTAGCTGTTCTTCAGTCTTCACATGCTCAATAAAAATGTCGCCCTTCAACACATGATCACGAAGAAAATGATGATGAATCTGAATGTGCTTTGTCTTCGAGTGCTGAACTGGGTTGTGAGCAATCTTGATGGCACTCTCATTGTCACAGAAGAGAGGCACATTCTTCACGTTGACACCGTAGTCCTTGAGAGTTTGCTTTATCCATAGCAATTGAGCATAGCAAGAACCAGCAGCAATGTACTCAGCTTCAGTAGTAGACAGAGATACGCAGTTCTGTTTCTTCGAGGACCAACAGACCAAAGATCTTCCGAGGAAATGACATGTACCAGATGTTGATTTGCGGTCCACACGATCACGAGCATAGTCAGAGTCAGAATATCCAATGAGATCAAAAGCCGAGCCCTTGGGGTACCATAATCCAAGTGTTGGTGTGTGAGCTAGATATCGAAGAATATGTTTCACAGCCTTATGGTGTGATTCCTTCGGTGTAGCTTGAAATCGGGCACACATGCAAACACTAAGCATTATATCTGGCCTAGATGAACATAAGTACAATAAAGAACCAATCATGGAGCGATATACCTTTTGATCGAAGTCAATACCATTTTCATCAGTGCATAGATGGCCATTTGTGGGCATAGGAATTTTGACGCCTTTGCAATCTTGCATGCCGAATTTCCTCAGTACATCCTTGAGGTATTTCTCCTAAGATATGAATATGCTATTGTGTTGTTGACGAATTTGAAGACCTAGGAAGAATTTAAATTCTCCCATCATAGACATTTCATATTCCTCCCTCATCATATAACCAAATTCATCAGTATAACGTTGGTTAGTACAGCCAAAGATAATATCATCAACATATATTTGGCACACAAATAGTTCACCATCATAAGATTTAGTGAAAAGAGTAGGGCCGAGTGAACCAGGTTTGAAGCCTTTCTTCACGAGGAATTCCTTCAAAGTATCATACCACGCCCGTGGGGCCTGCTTGAGGCCATAGAGGGCCTTATTTAGTCTGAAAACTTTGTCAGGATGCTTTGGATCTTCAAAACCTGGGGGTTGAGCAACATATACTTCTTCCTCAAGCTTACCATTGAGGAATGCACTTTTCACATCCTTTTGATATTAAGTGATATCATGATGGTTAGCATAAGCAAGTAATATGTGAATAGCCTCAAGTCTAGCAACAGGTGCAAAAGTTTCATCAAAGTCAATTCCTTCAACCTATGTGTAGCCTTGAGCTACAAGCCGTGCTTTATTCCTCACCACAAGGCCATTTTCATCTTGCTTGTTGCGGTAGATCCACTTTGTGCCGATGATATTGTGCTTGCGAGGATCTGGACGTTTGACCAGTTCCCAGATGTTGTTGAGCTTGAACTGATGTAATTCTTCTTGCATGGCCTGAATCCACTCAGGCTCCAGAAATGCTTCATCTACCTTAGTGGGATCTGTGATAGATACGGAAGCAAAGTGCCCACAAAAGTTAGATAATTGTGAAGCTCTTGAGCGTGTGAGAGGACCTGGAATGTTGATCTCGCTAATGATTTTCTCAATTTGCACTTCATTTGCAACGCGAGGATGAGCGGGTTGACGTTGAGGAATTTGATCAGCATTTTCTTCAGCACCATTTTCCTCAGGTGCATTATCATGATGTTCCTCATGCTCTGGAATAAATTCTTTAGCTGATTCTTCAGTAGGAATGACATCCTCTGTAGCCTTGAACTTAATAGATTCCTCAAGAGGTATTTCATCTGTCACAGGAGGTAGGTGCTCTCTTTGCGATCCATTAGTCTCATCAAACCGCACATCTACAGTTTCAAAAACCTTGTGATGACAGGTGTTGAAGACTCTGTAGGTGTGCGAGTCCTTACCATAACCGAGCATAAAACCTTCATGTGCTTTCGGTGCAAATTTCGAACTGTGATGAGGATCTCTAATCCAACATTTAGCACCAAAGACTTTGAAATAACTCACATTAGGTTTCTTGTCAGTGAGGAGTTCATAGGCAGTCTTCTTGAAGAATTTGTGAATATATACTCTGTTGATGATGTGGCATGCAGTATCAATTGCCTCAGGCCAGAAGCGAGGAGGCGTATTGTACTCATCAAGCATCGTGCGGGCCATCTCAACAAGAGTCATGTTCTTGCACTCCACGACGCCATTTTGCTGAGGAGTATAAGGAGCAGATAACTCATGAGTAATACCAAGTTCATCAAGATAGTCATCAAGGCCAGTGTTCTTGAACTCAGTTCCATTATCACTCCTGATGTGCTTGATCTTCACACCAAAGTTGGTTGAAGCCCTCGAGGAAAATCGTTTGAAGACTTCCTGCACTTTAGTTTTGTAAGTGATAATATGGACCCATGTATATCGAGAGTAATCATCAACAATGACAAAGCCATATAAGGATGCAGCATTGGTAAATGTGGCATAGTGAGTAGGGCCAAAGAGATCCATGTGAAGCAATTCAAATGGTCGAGTAGTAGTCATGATAGTCTTCGCTGGATGCTTGGCCTTGGTCATCTTTCCAGCTTCACAGGCTCCGCATAAGTGATCCTTGAGGAATTTGACATTTTCAATGCCGATGACATGCTTCTTCTTCGCGAGCGTGTTCAGATTCCTCATGCCAGCGTGACCAAGTCGTCGATGCCATAGCCAGCCTTCTGAAGCTTTTGCAAGTAGACATGTAGCAGGTTGTGGTCCTGTAGATAAATCAACAATATACAGATCTCCTCTCCTAAAGCCTTCGAAGACTTTGGAATTGTCAGCTTCCATGATCACAACACAACGATACTTGCCAAAGACAACCACCATATCAAGATCACAAAGCATTGCGACAGACATGAGGTTGAACCCTAAGACTCAACAAGCATGGCTTTGTCCATGTGTTGATCCTTTGAGATTGCAACCTTACCTAGACCTAATACCTTGCTTTTGCCTTTGTCAGCGTAGGTGATGTGCTTCAGTTGTGATGGAGATAAAGCAGTGTCCATCAATAAGCTCCTGTCACCAGTCATATGATTTGTGCATCCACTATCGAGGACCCACTCAGTGGCTTTGGGTTGATCATCCTGCAGATGAATTAGTGCAACTTATGAACTCGTATACTTCATCAGTGAACAATATGACATCAATTTCATCAGAAAATAGAACAGATAAAATAGTA
Organism: Triticum urartu; assembly: GCF_056163025.1. Classification (NCBI taxonomy): domain Eukaryota; kingdom Viridiplantae; phylum Streptophyta; class Magnoliopsida; order Poales; family Poaceae; genus Triticum; species Triticum urartu. Next base: position 421,751,456 of record NC_141873.1, on the reverse strand, counting down.
TGAGGATGTGAGAAATGAAAATTCATTTCTTTATGATTAGCTTGCGTCCTTTCAAGCATATTCAGGTCTCTAGCAAATTCATCACACGTTTAAGTTCGTGTGGAGACCTGACCCTGCATATGAGGTTAGTTCTTTTTCTTCACCACCCACATCTGAAGGGGTGGCAAAGAGTTCATCATTCTACGAGCTCCGTAAGAGAAAGGTGGCATAGATGCCAATCCACTTCGTTTCACATAAGAGTGGTTAGGATAAGCATAAGAGTAAGCACAAAAATTCTTCGAGGACTTATGAACATAATGATTTGAAGAATAATGCACATATCCATAATCCTTAGATCTTCCCTGCGAAACAGAGTTGTTAGCATGATGATAATCATATGAGGACTTTGATCCTTTTGAGGAATTTGATCCACGTGAAGAATTTGGTCCGTATGAGGACTTGGATCCATATGAAGAATTTGGTCCATATGAAGAATTTGATCTGGGGTTCCTATTCTTCACAGGTAGCGTCATGATGACATTCACCTGAAGATTTTCAAGGCATCTTTTGGGAACCCAGATTTTCTTCATAGGAGGACTGTTCCTGCAGTTAGCGCCAACATATCTAGCAAATACTTCACCATTCTGATTTTTGAACAGTTTATAGTTGGAGTCAAATGACTCATCAGAAGAATATGAAGATTCACACGTAAAGCCAGATAAGGTAGATGGATCCACTGAAGGTCCCTTTGCAGCAACCCATGAGGTTTTGGGATACTGCTCAGGTTTCCAGTAGGTCCCATCAGCATTGATTTTCCTCTCAAAGGCAATACCCTCTTTCCTAGGGTTTCTGTTGAGGATCTGCTTTTTAAGCACGTCACAAAGAGCTTGATGCCCTTTGAGGCTTTTGTACATGCCTGTCATATACAATTCCTTCAGCCCTGCATCATTAGTAATACTGGCAATGTCCTCGGATGAGGAATTAGTGATAGCAGAGGCAGTTGAAGAATTTGCAGTAATGGAAGTATTTGAGCATTCAGGTGATGAATTAGCAGTTTCACGTTGAATGCACTTCAAACATGGAGGAACAAATTCATCCTGAGTAGCGCTGATCTGCTGAGCGAGTAATGAATCACGCTCCTTCTTAAGATCTTCATAACTCACTCTTAACTGCTCAAGGTCTTGCTTTCTTTGAAGAAATTCATAAGAAAGCTTCTCATGATCAGATAGGAGAGTGTTATGATGACCTTGAAGATTGTCAAACTTGGACTGGAGTCTTTGAAGATTTTCAGTCAAGATTTTAGTGCGATCCATTTCCTCACCCAACATACCATCGCTTTTATCTAGCATATTTTGAACCTTTTCAAGAGCCTTTTGTAGTTTCACAGCAATCTTAGCAAGTTTAGAATAGCTGGGTTTGAGGTTTTCATCAGATTCATCCTCACTAGATTCAGAGGAGGGATATTTGAGTACCTTTGAGCCTTTTGCCATGAAGGAATAGGTGGGAGCGTAGTCCTCGTCGTCATCATCAGTAGTGTTGGGGAGGTTCATTTCTTCAGGGTTGAAGATAGACTTGCTGACGAAAGCAGTTGCAAGGGCTAGGCTCGCCACACCAGAGTCTGACTCCTCAGATTCCTCCTCTTCCTCATTTTCTTTAGATTCAGCCTTAGAGTCCATTTCCTTGCCAATGAATGCTCGAGCCTTCTTGGAGCTGCTCTTCTTGCACTGTTCAAGATATCTTCCGATATGCCGATAAATCAGCCGATTTATCGCTTACCGCTGCCAAACCGATAAGATAAAACGGCCGATAAATCAGCCGATATGGCGATAAATCGGCCGATATGCCGATAAAGTGGCTGATTTACCCCTTATCATGGGTCGACCGATAAGTTCCCGATAAGCGATATCCCCAACATTGTCTTCTTGTGAGATGAGGACTTTGAGGGTCTTGATGATGAGGACTTTGAAGATTTCTTCTTCTTCTTTGAATCATCAGAACTGTAATCCTGGTACTTCTTCTTCTTCTTCAATTCCTTTTCCCACTGAGGACAATCTTGAATGTAGTGTCCAGGTTTTTTGCTTTTATGGCAGAGTCTCTTCTTGTAATCCTGTGATAAGGAATCTGATCTCAAGTCACCACCTCTTGAGGATTTACCAAAACGACCATGTCTTGAGAACTTTTGGAACTTCCTCACGAGCATTTCTAGCTCCTGGCTCAGTTCTTCAGGGTCACCAAGGCTTCTGTCAGAATCTTCACCATCAGATTCGGATACGGCCTTGGCCTTCAGAGCCCGTGATCTACCATAGCTTGGTCCATAGAGATCTCTCTTCTCAGCAAGCTGAAACTCATGAGTGTTTAGTCTCTCGAGGATGTCAGCGGGATCAAGTGACTTATAGTCTCCACGTTCTTGTATCATCAATGCCAAGGTATCAAATGAGGAATCAAGCGATCTCAGCAATTTCTTCACCACCTCATGGTCAGTGATATCGGCGGCACCAAGTGCTTGAAGCTCATTTGAGATGTCAGTGAGGCGATCGAAGGCTTGCTGAACATTTTCATTGTTGAGTCTTTTGAAGCGGTTGAAGAGATTTCGAAAAACGTCAACTCTAGAGTCACGTTGTGTTGAGACTCCCTCATTGACCTTGGACAGCATGTCCCAGATAAGCTTGGTTGTGTCCAAAGCACTCACTCTGCCATACTGTCCTTTGCTCAGATGGCCACATATGATATTCTTCGCTTGAGAGTCGAGTTGCTTGAATCTCTTCACATCAGCAGCATTGATGGTGGGAGTGACAAAGGTGACGGTGTCCTGGACTAGGGGGTACTCACCACGTCGTCTCCCGATCAGTTAGATTGGACCGAGGACCCCATGGCCGCATACTCGTGGGCCAGTTCGAACAACCCCTGACGCATACAAGGAAGACTCCACAAGACTTGGCGCCCAAGACAAGGACTCTCCTAAACCCTAGGCCTCCGGTGTCTTATAAACCGAGGCCAGGCTAGTCAATAGACAATCTCATATTCATTAGATCAGTCTCGTGGTAGACATATGTACTCTGTACTACACCCATATGAATACAATCAAAAGCAGGACGTAGGGCTTTACCTCCATCAAGAGGGCCCGAACCTGGGTAAATCCCGTGTCCATATTACCATCGTTCCAATACGCCTAGCTTAGGACCCCTACTACGAGATACGCCAGATATTGAACTGACATTGGTGCTTTCGTTGAGAGCCTGCTAGGTGATCGACGCGGATCGATGGGATGATCAGGTGATATTTTTCTAATCAAATCTATTTTTCACAAGTTAGTTTTTATGATAATTGTCTCTGGTTTGCAAGCTTGGTCCGCAGATTAGGTCGAGATCAAGGTCTAAAAAATCTGTGATCAACGACGCGCTCCTACACTGTGTTTAGCGCCCTACTCCGGTCCTTTGATCGACAGACGGGGGCGCTTAATGGATTGTCAAACTGGCCCTGATGGCACATGCAGTTCTTGATTGCGAAGCCAAGGACAAATCCACCACTGGCATCGATCATCAAGGGAGATCCTTTCCCTTATTCTCATTCTTTTTCCTTATTTAATTCAGCCTGCCGTCGGTTGTCCACTAGTAGTTTTTTATTTTTGTTAAAGTTTGCATAGTTCTAACGCAATCATGTACTAGTTTTGCACCCGACCTTCACTTCTTGATGACTACCACGCCAACTAGTGCTACTACTACCAGAATGAGGCGCTAGTACTGGTTTAGCTAGCTACGTAACACCACCACTTCACGTGGAGTACATGGCCAAGTTTACTTTTCCCTCAAATTGCTATGTGCACTAAGAGGCGGTCAACAGGAAGCGTGGATCCCTTTCCTTTTACTATGTTCTAGGGATTGTTGCACGTGGATCATTTTCTGTTGGTTTGTACTGCATTATTTTTTGCAGAGATACTTGCCGATGCTTGTAAATGCTTTCTTCGTCTGCATCGATCTGGCCAGCCGACGTACGCGTCAGAACCTTCATCAAACCGACCTCCGCATTCAGATCAACAGTTCCGTATATTGGTCGGCCTGACGCAGTCTTGACGCACTCCGGCAAGGACATCCCTCATCCATAATCATCCCGTCTGCTATCAGCTTCGACGTCATCGGATAAGTCGACAGGTGCAATTGTTCTAGTTATTCACATTGTGCATATTAATAACATTTCAAAGAGTATTTTCTGCTCATCGACGATTCGTACTGCAGGTTTTGCAGTCTGGTCTACCTTGAGGCTGTCGTCTTAGGGCGATTCGATATGCTGTCGTTGTCCCGCACTCATCGTTCCGTAACCCGGGCGACCCTGCGAATTTGGATTTTGTCACCTCGTCACGCTGACGCCCTGTGACACACCGGCCTCGTGCTAGGCCAAATCTCCTTTTAATAATTTATTTTACATAAAAAATTGTAAAGAAATTTTCTTTTCTATATTTTGTTATTATTATCTGTCTTGTGCTATTTCATGCATGTAGATGGTGTCATGGCGGGCCGATGTCATCATCCCGCCTGCGTCGACCAAGTTTTGGGGTCACCTCAGCGCGTGTCCCTCTGCTGACATCTCCGCGCGGCCACTCCGCCATGCCGACCTCGGCGCTCAGGCCATGTTTATTTAATTATTTACTTCGCTTGAGTTAAATAAGCAAAAAAACTTTTTTTAAAAAAAGGTATATTATTACTATCAGTTTTGCTAAAGCACATTTGATGTGTCATAAGTATTGCACATCTAAGTTATATGTCATTGATCTTACATTGAGATTCGTGTGAATATTTTTTTTCTTTTTTTCTTTTTCTTTTTATGCTTGATTCACTCACTTAGATGTGCAATAACTAGAGGACATCTAGATGTGCCCTAGACACACCCTTATTACTATCATTACTTGCTAGTACCTTTGTCTTGCACTATTTTTATGTGCACAGGTAATCAACTTTGACTGTGTCACGCGGTCAACTCTGTGGGCCGATGTCGTCGTCCTGCCTGCACCGATCAAATTGCGGTGTCGCTTCAACGTGCGTCCCTGTGTGCACCAACTTCAACCGTGCTATGTCGCCACTTCGTCAAGCCGAGTTTTTTTCGGACACTTCGGAACCGGCTTAGGGTTGGGACCTCGTCCAGGCCGAGGATTATGTCTTCGTCCCGCCATAAGTTCGGACCTCATCATCAACACTGAGCACACTAACCGGCTAAGTCGCTTTCATGCTCAAAAACTTTTAGTTTTAAATTTTGTTCGTTTCGACCAAGCATTATACTTTTTTTCGCAAAAAGACTGCTTGTGACAAAGTTCCTTGTCAAAACTTTGTTTGTGACACGCAAATTCAAATACCCCGTTTACTTGGGGGCTTCCTTCATGAAGCTTTTCCTCTTGCATATAATTATACTTGTATGGCTTCGTTCCTTGTTCGTGTATTATGCCACAATATGCACCATATTGACCTAAGCGATTTGCAAGCTGGGTTGCCTCGCTCTTGTGTTTACCCCTACGTTCCCGATTGTTCGGCTAGGGAGTAAAGGGAGCACCTCTGCGATTGTCACGACCGGGTCATCCAAGCTCTGACCTCAGACTGGGTGAAGCTGAAAGCTAGCGCTCTTATTGTTTTCAATCATGGTCGGCACACAACGGAACTCATGAGTACAAAAAATCTATTGCACAAGTCTCATAGTAAAAATGAGCACCGAGGAAAGGTATCGGTGGGGGTACTATTTTCTTCGAAGATGCTTCTTACACTTCGTCAGTAATATAGCATAAGTTCCCTGAGCGCGCTTTGTCTGTTACAGCCTTATGGCCTGATTGTATGGTCATCGGAAACACCGTCGATACTCTCGACAGGTGGAGTACATGACACTTTTCGGTCCTTGACCGAAGAGGGAGAAGCCGACGGTCGGTTAAGACGCGTTTAAAGTTCGGGTGAACACAGATATGATATAAGTACATCGGTACATACAATCATTATACATAAAATTCTTTTATCCAAGTCACTTGGGGGCTCTTAAAATTTATATGAGTTGTTTAATAGTAAATGTGTTTTCTTCTTGGTCGTTGCAAAGTCTTTTTCTACCGCTCCTTTTTTGACTTGAGTGTATGGTCAATAGCCGGATAGCCTGTCTTCTCTCTGAAAGTTTCTCGAGTTTAGTTTGCTAAACTGACCTCGGAGAAGTACTCCGCCTTTGGGATAAGGAGCTTGAAGCCGTAGGCTGACCCGCGTGAAGTCTTGACATCGGATGTGTCATGTTAAAGCGTGACAGAAGCACAATTCTTTTTTCCAATTTTCGGATTGGCACCGAACACGTGATCTTGTTCGGACGTCATGTTTTTACTGGTGTTTTTTGGTTTTCCAAGCTTTTGGCACTTTTAAACTATTTGTGTGTTTCCAGCACAAGTCTCGAAGTGCAGCGCCGGACATGTTTAGAGATTCGGCAAAACATTCTCGGGTATTGCTTTATATGCATCGGTTTCGAATTGTGTCTTTAGTCAATAGTTGGGTTGCCCAGCTCCTGTGCTTGCCTCCTACGTTGCACTTTGTTTGGCTAGGTGTGCAAAGGGAGAACCACTGCGATTGTGCTTCCAGCTCACATGGTTAAGCACCTCAGTGGAGAAAGCTGAAAACTGACTGTCACAATAAGTGTAAACTAGTCAGCGATCCGATGGCCGTGTTAGATGACAGGCCATTCATAACATTGGCCGAAGTGTTTACGGCTTGACCTCGACTGTTGCCGAACACTACCGGGGGCTAGTAGCTGGCCTCCCATACTAAATCCTCAATATTTTGCTCTTACATTAGAGCTAAGGTTTCATGATCATGCTTAGCATGACAACCCAAAGAAAGGAACCGATAGCGAGACTATTTTTTTGGAAGACATTTCTTATATTAAACCGTAATACAACATATCTCTCTGCGTACCTTTGTTTATAAAACCGTATGGCCGGATTGCCTTGTTTGTCGTAAATCTTTGCCCTTGTAAAGGCTTTATAAAGTAGGACAAACACTCCTCGGCTACTGGCCAAGGAGGTGGAAGCCGATGGTTGGTCAACAAAGTTTTGTACAATGCGGATCCGAGCATTGATGATGAAAAGTATTTGGATACATAGAATCATTACACATAATTTGTGATTTTACTTTGGATATCGATCCTTAATTCGGCCACCCGTGCCCACATTAAGGCTCGGGGGCTATTGGGCTTCGTGCTTATTATTTACAAATATTAAAGGGGTACATCGATCCCCTGATCTGGTGTTGCCACTCGACCAGTGTCTCGGGGGCTACTGCATTGACAATCCAATGCAGAAAATTTAAAGTGCAATATAGTTTTCGAGGAGATTATTATCCTCGGGTTGGTCGGCCGCACCCAACCTGAGTCTTGAGGACTTTGCACACCGTGTTTCTATTCCTAAGTATGTTGCTGACCTGGGAATTGATCCTCATGCTGATTTTATGAATCGACCTGAGTCTCACGGGCTACTAGGGTCAGCGGTTTGATTTTTTTTCCTTCAGGTGCATACCGGATATTAGGCCAACACGCACCTTGAGGGCTACTGGCTATACATCTCAGCGGAGGTTACATTGCACAATTCGAGATTAAATTCATAAAAATCAGCCCATGGACAAGGTGGTGTATTACCTCGGATACAGTTCGACGTTGGTGCTCGACTACCATAGACACCCCGGAAGCAGTCCGGCATAAATCTCGGACGACAGTGGTTGGCTCTGTAGAGGGCATTTCTAGCATTAAGCTCGGCTAAACTCCTTCGACTTTTTTGAGCCAAGGTGATCCATGACACCTCGGATATAGTCCGGCGTTGGAGCTCAGATACTCTCCGGCGTTGGAGTTTGGATTCAGTCCGGCGTTGGAGCCGGATATAGTCCGGCGTTGGTGCTCATCTGCAAAGGATACCTCAAATGCAGTCCGGCATTGGAGCTCGGATGCAAGAGGACACTGCTGCATGGGGACAACTTCAAACCCGAGGTGGGCGTGAAAATAACAACGTTCCGTTACGGTGGATGCCACGTGTCGGTCACCCTTGACGAAAGCACTTCTGTGACGCGCGATTTATCTTCATGGAAGTGGACACTTCCGTGATGATAATTTTGGTAATGTCATGGAACACTTCTACGACAGCACAGGTATGACTATCTTGATTCTGTCATAAATTTGTCATGGATGTACATGCATCACAGAAAACGTGACCTACTGTGACAAACACGTATCATCACGGAAGTGTATTTTTTTGTAGTGTAGGGAAGGTGTTTCTTAGGGTTTTCAGAACAACAAGTGATACGTCTCCAACGTATCTATAATTTTTGATTGTTCCATGCTATTATATTATCAACCTTGGATGCTTTATATGCATTTATATGCTATTTTATATGATTTTTGGGACTAACCTATTAACCGGAGGCCCAGCCCAAATTGCAAGATAATAAAGAGCACGTAAATAAAAAGTAGGGGTTGTTTAGATGAAGACACAACTAAGTTAGTTTTAGTAGAGAGCTTGTTGTCACACAAGAAAGTTATTTGTCCCTAGGCAATCGATAACTAGACCGGTAATCATTATTGCAATTTTATTTGAGGGAGAGGCATAAGCTGCATACTTTCTCTTCTTGGATCATATGCGATTACGATTGGAACTCTAGCAAGCATCTGCAACTACTAAAGATCATTAAGGTAAAACCCAACCATAGCATTATAAGGCATCAAGTCCTATTTACTCCCATACGCAAATAACCTACTTACTCGGGTCTATGCTTATGTCACTCACGCCACCCACCATAAGCAAATCATGAACATATTGCAAACCCTACAGCGGGGATCCCTCACGCTTGCACGACACGGAGAGCACAATAGGACAGCACCAATAATAAAACATGCAACTCAAACTAATCACGATCACCAATTAACCCATAGGACAAAACGGATCTACTCAAACATCATAGGATAGCCATACATCATTGGGAAATAATATATAGCATTGGGCGCCATGTTTAAGTAGAGATTACAGCAGGTAAAAGGGGGGTTACACCGCTGCATAGAGGGGGGAAGAGTTGGTGATGATGGCGGTGAAGTTGTTGGTGTAGATTGCGGTGATGATGATGGCCCCCGCGGTGTTCCGGCGCCACCGGGAGAGAGGGGGAGAGAGCCCCCTTCTTCTTCTTCCTTGACCTTCTCACTAGATGGGAGAAGGGTTTCCCCTCTGGTCCATGGCCTCCATGGCATGGGAGGGGCGAGAGCCCCTCCGAGATTGGATCTGTCTCTCTGTCTCTCTCTATTTCTGCGTTCCTGATTCTGCCCTTTCACCGTTTCTTAAATTCCTGGAGATCTGTAACTCCGAATGGGCTGAATTTTGGACATGATCTCTATCTGGATATTAGCTTTCTTGCGGCGAAAGAAGGGCACCAACCGTCTTACGGGGTGGCCACGAGGGCCCAGGGCGCACCTGACCCCCTGGGGCGCGCCCCCCTGCCTCGTGGCCCCCTCGGGCATCGTCTCGCGTTGATTCTTCTTTCCAAAAATCACATATATTCCAAAAAACCGTCAGTTTTTATCCTGTTTGGACTCCGTTTGATATGGATTTTCTGTGAAACAAAAAACATGCAACAAACAGGAACTAGAACTGGGCACTGGATCAATATGTTAGTCCCAAAAATAGTATAAAAAGTTTCCAAAAGTATATGAAAGTTGTATAATATTGGCATGGAACAATCAAAAATTATAGATAAGACAGAGACGTATCAGCATCCCCAAGCTTAATTCCTGCTCATCCTCGAGTAGGCAAATGATAAAAAAAGATAATTTTTGATGTGGAATGCTACCTAGCATAATCTTGATCATGTAATCTAATCATGGCACGAATATTAAGACACGAGTGATTCAGAGCAATAGTCTATCATTTGACATTAAGACAATAATACTTCGAGCATACTAATAAAGCAATCATGTACTCTCAAAATAACATAGCCAAAGAAAGCTCATCCCTACAAAATCATATAGTTTGGCCATGCTTCATTTTCGTCACACAAAATGCTCCCATCATGCACAACCCCGATGACAAGCCGAGCAATTGGTTCATACTTTTTAACACGTTTTAGCCTTTTCAACCCTCATGCAATACATGAGCGTGAGCCATGGACATAGCACTATAGGTGGAATAGAATATGATGGTGGAGTTTGTGTGGAGAAGACAAAAAAGGAGAAAGTCTCACATCAACGCGGCTAATCAACGGGCTATGGAGATGCCCATCAATTGATGTCAATGTGAGGAGTATGGATTGCCATGCAACGGGTGCACTAGAGCTATAAGTATATGAAAGCTCAAACTGAAACTAAGTGGGTGTGCATCCAACTTGCTTGCTCATAAAGACCTCGGGCATTTGAGGAAGCCCATCATCGGAATATACAAGCCAAGTTCTATAATGAAAATTCCCACTAGTATATGAAAGTGATAACTCAATGAGACTCTCTATATGAAGAACATGGTGGTACTTTGAAGCACAAGTGTGGTAACAGGATAGTAACATTGTCCCTTCTCTCTTTTTCTCTCATTTTTTTGGTTTTTTCTCTTTTTTTTCTCTTTTTTTGGTGGGCTTCTTTGGCCTCTTTTATTTTGATAACCTCACATGGGACAATGTTCTAATAATGATGATCATCACACTTTTATTTACTTACAACTCAATATTACAACTCGATACTAGAACAAAGATATGACTCTATATGAATGCCTCCGGTGGTGTACCAGGATGTGCAATGATCTAGCGAAGCAATGAAATCAAAAAATGGACAAGACATGAAAACATCATGCTAGCTATCTTACGATCATGCAAAGCAATACGACAATAAATGCTCAAGTCATGTATATGATGATGATGGAAGTTGCATGGCAATATATCTTGGAATGGCTATGGAAATGCCATGATAGGTAGTTATGGCGGTTGTTTTGAGGAAGATATAAGGAGGTTTATGTGTGATAGAGTGTATTGTATCACGGGGTTTGGATGCACCGGCGAAGTTTGCACCAACTCTCGAGGTGAGAAAGGGCAATGCATGGTACAGAAGAGGCTAGCAATGATGGAAGGGTGAGAGTGCGTATAATCCATGGACTCAACATTAGTCATAAAGAACTCATATACTTATTGCAAAAGTTTATTAGCCCTTGAAGCAAAGTACTACTGTGCATGCCCCTAGGGGGATACATTGGTAGGAAAAGACCATCGATCATCCCCGACCGCCACTCAGAAGGAAAGCAATCAAAGAACACCCCATGCTTCAAATTTGTCACACAACGTTTACCATACGTGCATGCTACGGGACTTGCAAACCTCAACACAAGTATTTCTCAATTTCACAACTACCCACTAGCACGACTCTAATATCACCACCTTTATATCGCAAAACTATTGCAAGGAACCAAACATATGATAATCAGTGATCTACAAGTTTTATGTAGGATTTTATGACTAACCATGTGAATGACCAATTCATGTCATCTCTCTAAATATATATAAGTGAAGCAAGAGAGTTTAATTCTTTCTACAAAAGATATGCCCACGCTCTAACAAATATAAGTGAAGCAAAAGAGCATTCTATAAATGGTGGTTTTCTATGTGAAGAGAAAGAGGCAATCCAAACTTCAAATGATATAAGTGAAGCACATGAAGCATTCTATAAAGCCATACTCAAAAGATATAAGTGAAGTGCAATGAGAATTCTATAAATCAACCAAAGACTATCTCATACCAGCATGGTGCATAAAAGAAAAGTGAAAACAAAATGCAAAAGACGCTCCAAGATTTGCACATATCGCATGAACAAAACGAATCCGAAAACATACTGATACTTGTTGAAGAAAGATGGGATGCCTTCCGGGGCATCCCCAAGCTTAGACGCTTGAGTCTCCTTGAATATTTACTTGGGGTTCCTTGGACATCCCCAAGCTTGAGCTCTTGCCTCTCCTCCTCCTCCTCACATCGAGACCTCCTCGATCTTCGAACACTTCATCCACACAAAACTCAACAGAAAACTCGGTAAGATCCGTTAGTATAATAAAGCAAATCACTACTCTAATACTGTTGCAAACCAATTCATATTTTATTTTGCACTGTAGCTACTGTAATATAAATTTTACATGGCTTAATCCACTGATAGAAATCGATAGTTTCATCAAAACAAGCAAACAATGCATCAAAAACAGAATCTGTCTTAAACAGGACAGTCTGTAGTAATCTGAACATTCACCATACCTCTGGTACTCAAAACATTCTGCTAAAATTCGTAAAAATAAACAATTTGTATAGAAATACAGTGCAAAAAGTTTTAGAACCGTTTGACATTCCAGTACAAAATGTAAAATCACGCACTACAGCCAAAGTTTCTGTTCTGCACCGCACAAACCAACAAGCAATGTAAACATCCTAAAGGCAAATCTTGGCACATTATTTTTATAATACAATGGAATTGTACAAGGGGATAATTATTTTTGTTGAAAAGTTCCTGTAATCAAGATTCACAAAGTTTCTGTGAGCATGAACAAAGTTCAAGGAGCTCCCCCACTTCAACAATGCTTGCCTCTCTCACTTTCACTTTCCTTTTTGAAAAGTTTTGGGTTCCCCTCTTTATTTTTTTTGTTTTTAAACTATATAAAAGCACTCAACAGAAATAAATTACTCTCTAAAACTTCCGGGTTGTCTCCCTGGCAGCGCTTTCTTTAAAGCCATTAAGCTAGGCATATAGTGCTCAAGTAATGGATCCACCCGGATCCCAAGGTATATCAAAGCCAATTTGAATTAGCAATGATTTGGCATTCAGTAGTGAGCACAAAGCAACATATATCAAGCAATTACGAACTCTAACTCTCTTATATGCATCGGCATGTCATAAAAGAATGATTCATGCACACATAGTAAAGGCCAATGCATAGTATAAACAGTTTCTTGCAATTTTATCTTGTTGGAAACATAGAGAGGTGGAGATGTAGTTCCTCTCATAATAATTGCAAGTAGGAGCAGCAAGCACATGCATATTACATTCATCAAAATCATCATGTGCAACGGTAAAATGCAACCCATCAACATAATCCTTAATAAGAGCAAACTTCTCCTATATAGTGTAGTTTGGAGAATTCAAAAAGATAATAGGACTATTATGTGTGGGTGCAATAGCAACAATTGCATGTTTAACATATGGAACTATAGCAAGTTCATCACCATAAGCATCATTCATATTGGCATCATGGCCACAAGCATAGCAAGCATCAAGTTCATCAAAAAGGGGTATTTCAAAAGAATCAATGGGATCATAATAATCATCATAGCAATCATCCTTCGGTAAGAACAAAGGGACATTAAATAATGTAAGAGTTGGAGAGTTACTCTCATTAGAAGGTGGGCACGGGTAGCTAATCCGATCTTCCTCCTTTTGTTCTTCGCTCTCCTCATCATCTTTTTCATCTAATGAGCTCACAGTTTCATCAATCTCTTCTTCCATAGACTCCTGCAAAATATTAGTCTCTTCTTGGACAACGGAGGAGTCCTCGATATATGGTTTAACATAGGCATTAGAAGCATAACTATCATAACAATATTTAAGTACGGCAAAATTTTCAGATTTGTAAAGAGTAGCATCATACTTTTCAATCAAAGAAGCAATTTCATAAGCACCCTTAAAAGCAACAAATTCTTCAATTTGTTGAACATCATAGTAATTATAAACACCCTTAGCATACAAAGATACAATTCCATTATCACTAAACTCACATTGGTAGCACTACAAAAAAAGACACATCTATGACATTTTGGGCCGAATGAAAAAAAAATATGTCATACTTATGACACTTCTATGACGATAATTGTGAGAAAACCCGGTATCATCATAGATGTGGTGGGGTCCTACTTCTATGAAAAAATGGGCTTTTCGTCCTGGGCGGGCCGAAGACGCGGTTGCATGACATTCTTTGGGCCGTCCATGACGGAAAAAACCATGGTAGAAGCGAGGGCGAGGAAAATATCGGGGTGTTCCCGGTTACGATGGGTGGTCGGGGCCGAGCGATGCGCGTTTCTCTTGTACACGCACGCGCGTGGGTGCGAGGCGTTGGGCTCTAACTGAACCCGAGCGAGGCGTTGGGCTCTAATTAAACCCGAGCGATTGCACTGCAGGCTACGCATTACTGAACCCAAGCGATCGATTGATGGGTGTTAACTGGACCCAATCGAGCGATTCCTTTGCTACTGCTGCTAACTGAAGCCGATCAATGCTGCCTCTGGATGAACAGTGAGTGTTGCTGGGGGGGTTGGATGAACAGTTCCCGGTGGGGGTGGATGAACAGGACCCCGTGGTGTTGCCTCTAGATGAACAGGACCCCGATCGATCGAGCCGGTTGGGGCTGGATGAACAGGACCCCATGGATGGCTGGATGAACAGGACCACCCCATGGAGGGCAGGATGAAAAGTAGACGGTGGAGGGCTGGATGAACAGTAGCCCGTGGAGGGGTGGTTGAACAGGAGCCCGTGGAGAGGGCTGGTTGAACAGTAGCCGGTGGAGTAGCGCGCAGTGGAGGCTGGATGAACAGGAGCCCGTGGATGAACAGTCGCAGGTGGAGGCTGGAGGAGGTCGACGGTGGATGAACAGTAGCCTGTTGTATGAAAATAACGATATCCACCGTGAGCTTCAATGTTCATTGGACCACACACATCAGTATGTATGATTTCCAATAACTCTATTGCTCGCTCCATTGTTCCGGAGAACGGAGTTTTAGTCATCTTGCCCATGAGGCATGGTTCGCAAGTACCAAGTGGTTCGTAATCAAGTGATTCCAGAAGTCCATCAGAATGGAGTTTCTTCATGCGCTTTACACCAATATGACCTAAACGGCAGTGCCACAAATAAGTTGCACTATCATTATCAACTCTGCATCTTTTGGATTCAATACTATGAACATGTGTATCACTACTATCAAGACTTAGTAAAAATAGACCACTCATCAGGGGTGCATGACCATAAAAGATATTACTCATATAAATAGAACAACCATTATTCTCTAATTTTAATGAATAACCGTCTCACATCAAACAAGATCCAGATATAATGCTCATGCTCAACGCTGGCACCAAATAACAATTATTTAGGTCTAATACTAATCTCGAAGGTAGATGTAGAGGTAGCGTGCCGACGGCGATCACATCGACTTTGGAACCATTTCCCACGCACATCATCACCTCGTCCTTAGCCAATCTTCGCTTAATCCATAGCCCCTGTTTCGAGTTGCAAATGTTAGCAACTGAACCAGTATCAAATACCCAGGCACTACTGCGAGCATTAGTAAGGTACACATCAATAACATGTACATCAAATATACATTTCACTTTGCCATCTGATAACCCACAAGTATATGGGATCAATTGTAGCCTCTTTCGATAAGTAAGAGTGTCGAACCCAACGAGGACCTAAAGGTAGAACAAATATTCCCTCAAGTTCTATCGACCACCAATACAACTCTACGCACGCTTGACGTTCGCTTTACCTAGAACAAGTATGAAACAAGAAGTACTTTGTAGGTGTTGTTGGATAGGTTTGCAAGATAATAAAGAGAGCTTAAATAAAAAGTAGGGGCTGTTTAGATGAAGACACAACTAAGTTAGTTTTAGTAGAGAGCTTGTTGTCACACAAGAAAGTTATTTGTCCCTAGGCAATCGATAACTAGACCGGTAATCATTATTGCAATTTTATTTGAGGGAGAGGCATAAGCTAACATACTTTCTCTTCTTGGATCATATGCACTTATGATTGGAACTCTAGCAAGCATCCACAACTACTAAAGATCATTAAGGTAAAACCCAACCATAGCATTATAAGGCATCAAGTCCTCTTTACTCCCATACGCAAACAACCTACTTACTCGGGTATGTGCTTCTGTCACTCACGCCACCCACCATAAGAAAATCATGGACATATTGCAAACCCTACAGCGGGGATCCCTCACTCTTGCGCGACACGGAGAGCACCATAGGACAGCACCAATAATAAAACATGCAACTCAAATCAATCACGATCATCAATTAACCCATAGGACAAAATGGATCTACTCAAACATCATAGGATAGCCATACATCATTAGGAAATAATATATAGAGTTGGGAACCATGTTTAAGTAGGGATTACAGCAAGTAAAAGGGGGGTTACACCGCTGCATAGAGGGGGGAAGAGTTTTTGATGATGGCGGTGAAGTTGTTGGTGTAGATTGCGCTGATGATGATGGCCACGGCGGCGTTCCGGCGCCACCGGGAGAGAGGGGAGAGATCCCCCCTTCTTATTCTTCTTCCTTGACCTTCTCCCTAGATGGTAGAAGGGTTTCCCCTCTGGTACATGGCCTCCATCGCATGGGAGGGGCGAGAGCCCCTCCGAGATTGGATCTGTCTCTCTGTCTCTCTCTGTTTCTGCGTTCCTGATTCTGTCCTTTCACCGTTTCTTAAATTCCCGGAGATCCGTAACTTCGATTGGGCTGAATTTTGGACACGATCTCTATCCGGATATTAGCTGTCTTGCGGCGAAATAAGGGCACCAACCGCCTCAAGGGGTGGCCACGAGGGCCCAGGGCGCGCTTGACCCCCTGGGGCGCGCCCCCTGCCTCGTGGCCCCCTCGGGCATCGTCTCGCGTTGATTCTTCTTCCCAAAAATCACATATATTCCAAAAAAAATCTCTGTTGATTTTTATCCCCTTTGGACTCCGTTTGATATGGATTTTTTGCAAAACAAAAAACATGCAACAAACAGGAACTAGCACTGGGCACTGGATCAATATGTTAGTCCAAAAAATAGTATAAAAATTTGCCAAAAGTATATGAAAGTTATATAATATTGGCATGGAACAATCAAAAATTAAAGATATGATGGAGACGTATCACCATCCTTCTTCTCCGCCAAATACTTGGTGCGGTTCCGCTTCCAGTGACCAGTTCCTTTGCAGTAGAAACACTCAGTCTCAGGCCTAGGTCCAGACGTGGGTTTCTTCACCTGAGCAGCAACTAGCTTGTTGTTCTTCTTGAAGTTCCGCTTCTTCCCTTTACCCTTTTTCTTGGAGCTGGTGGTCTTGTTGACCATCAACACTTGATGTTCCTTCTTGATTTCTACCTCCGCAGCCTTTAGCATTGCGAAGAGCTCGGGAATCGTCTTATCCATCCCTTGCATATTATAGTTCATCACGAAGCTCTTGTAGCTTGGTGGCAGTGATTGAAGAACTCTGTCGATGACACTATCATCAAGAAGATTAACTCCCAGTTGAGTCAAGTGGTTGTGGTACCCAGACATTCTGAGTATATGTTCACTGACAGAACTATTCTCCTCCATCTTGCAACTGTAGAACTTATTGGAGACTTCATATCTCTCAATCCGGGCATTTGCTTGAAATATTAACTTCAACTCCTGGAACATCTCATATGCTCCATGACGTTCAAAACGTCGTTGAAGTCCCGGTTCTAAGCTATAAAGCATGGCACACTGAACTATCGAGTAGTCATGAGCTTTGCTCTGCCGGGTGCAGCAATGAGGATAATCCCAAGTTACGAACCTAGTCCGTGTAGTTTCTACCATCATCTTTCAACTTTGCTTTCTCTAGGAACGCATTAAAATTCAACGGAACAATAGCACGGGCCATCTATCTACAACAACATAGACATGCAAAATACTATTAGGTACTAAGTTCATGATAAATTAAAGTTCAATTAATCAAATTACTTAAAAACTCCCACTTAGATAGACATCTCTCTAATCATCTAAGTGATCACGTGATCCATATCAACTAAACCATGTCCGATCATCACGTGAGATTGAGTAGTTTTCAATGGTGAACATCACTATGTTGATCATATCTACTATATGATTCACGCTCGATCTTTCAATCTCCAGTGTTCCGAGGCCATATCTGCATATGCTAGGCTCGTCAAGTTTAACCCGGCTTGCACCCGTTGTATGTGAACATAGAGCTTATCACACCCGATCATCACGTGGTGTCTCGGCACGACGAACTATAGCAACGGTGCATACTCAGGGAGAACACTTATACCTTGAAATTTAGTGAGAGATCATCTTATAATGCTACCACCGAACTAAGCAAAATAAGATGCATAAAGGATGGACATCACATGCAATCAATATAAGTGATATGATATGGCCATCATCATCTTGTGCCTTTGATCTCCATCTCCAAAGCACCGTCATGATCACCATCGTCACCGGCTTGACACCTTGATCTCCATCGAAGCATCGTTGTCGTCTCGCCAACTATTGCCTCTATGACTATCGCAACCGCTTAGTGATAAAGTAAAGCAATTACATGGCGATTGCATTTTATACAATAAAGCGACAACCATATGGCTCCTGCCAGTTGCCGATAACTGTGTTACAAAACATGATCATCTCATATAATAAAATTTAGCATCATGTCTTGACCATATCACATCACAACATGCCCTGCAAAAACAGGTTAGACGTCCTCTACTTTGTTGTTGCAAGTTTTACGTGGCTGCTACGGGCTGAGCAAGAACCGTTCTTACCTACACATCAAAAAAAACCACAACGCGGTATAGTGATTTCTTTTTGATCTTCGGAAAGAACCCTGTTCATTGAATCTGATTCAACTAAAGCTGGAGAAACAGACACCCACTAGCCACCTTTGTGTGAAGCACGTCAGTAGAACCAGTCTCGCATAAGCGTATGCGTAATGTCGGTCTGGGACGCTTCATCCAACAATGTCGTTGAATCAAGAATCAACTAGTGATGGCAAGCAATATGTATATACCCACGCCCATAACTCCTTTGTGTTCTACTCGTGCATATAACATCTACGCATAAACCTGGCTTGGATGCCATTGTTGGGGAACATGATTATTTCAGAAAAATTCCTACGCACACACAAGATTATGATGATGCATAGCAATGAGAGGGGAGAGTATCGTCTACGTACCCTCGTAGACCGTAAGAGGAAGCGTTATGACAACGCGGTTGATGTAATCGTACGTCTTTATGATCGACCGATCTAGCACCGAAGGTACGGCACCTCCGCGATCTGCGCACGTTCGGCTCGGTGACAACCCGCGAACTCACGATCTAGTAGAGCTTCGAGGGAGAGTTTCATCAGCATGACGGCGTGATGACGGTGATGATGTTGCTACCGGAACAGGGCTTCACCTAAGCACCGCTACGGTATAACCGAGGTGGATTATCGTGGAGGGGGGCACCGCACACGGCTAAAAGATCAATGATCAACTTGTGTGTCTATGGGGTACCCCCCCTCCCCTATATATAAAGGAGTGGAGGAGGGGGAGGGCCAGCCCTCTCTATGGCGCGCCCTGGGGAAGTAATTCCCCCCTTCCAAGTAGGAGTAGGAGAGGAAGGAAGGAGGAGAGAGGGATGAAGGAAAGGGGGGCCTGCCCCCTCCCAATTTGGATTGGGCTTGGGGCGCGCCTCCCTCTTTTCCCTTCCCTCTCCTCTATTCCACTAAGGCCCAATAAGGCCCATATACTCCCCGGGGGGTTCCGGTAACCTCCCGGTACTCCGGAAAAATGCCCGAACCACCCAGAACCATTTCGATGTCCAAATATAGGCTTCCAATATATCGATCTTTATGTCTCGACCAATCTGAGACTCCTCGTCATGTCCGTGATCAAATCAGGGACTCCGAACTACCTTCGGTACATCAAAACACATAAACTCATAATATCGATCGTCGCCGAACGTTAAGCGTGCGGACCCTATGGGTTCGAGAAATATGTAGACATGACCGAGACATGTCTCTGGTCAATAACCAATAGCGGAACTTGGATGCTCATATTGGCTCCTACATATTCTACGAAGATCTTTATCGGTCAAACCGCATAACGGTATACTTTGTTCCTTTTGTCATCGGTATGTTACTTTCCCGAGATTCGATCGTCGGTATCTCAATTCCTAGTTCAATCTTGTTTCTGGCAAGTCTCTATACTCGTTATGTAATGCTACATCCCGTAACTAACTCATTAGCTACATTTCTTTCAAGGCTTATTGTGATGTACATTACCGAGAGGGCCCAGAGATACCTCTCTGACAATCGGAGTGACAAATCCTAATCTTGATTCATGCCAACTCAACAAACACCATCAGAGACACCTGTAGAGCACCTTTATAATCACCTAGTTACGTTGTGACGTTTGGTAGCACACAAAGTGTTCCTCCGGTATTTAGGAGTTGCATGATCTCATAGTCATAGGAACATGTATAGTTATGGAGAAAGCAATAGCAACAAACTAAACGATCATCGTGCTAAGCTAACGGATGGGTCAAGTCAATCAAATCATTCTCTAATGATGTGATCCCGTTAATCAAATGACAACTCATGTCTATGGTTAGGAAACATAACCATCATTGATTCAACGAGCTAGTCAAGTAGAGGCAAACTAGTGACACTCTGTTTGTCTATGTATTCACACATGTACTAAGTTTCCGGTTAATACAATTCTAGCATGAATAATAAACATTTATCATGATATAAGGAAATGTAAATAACAACTTTATTATTGCCTCTAGGGCATATTTCCTTCAGTTACAAACAAAACACATATCATGTGACGAATGAAAACATAGCTCCGAGTGAGGTTACCGATAATGTTGGAGACGAAAGAGGGGATGCCTTCTGGGGCATCCCCAAGCTTAGTTGCTTGGATCCTCCTTAGATATTAACTTGGGGTGCCTTGGGCATACCCAATCTTAGGGCCTTGTCACCCCTTATGCTTCTCATATCGACATCTCACCCAAAACTTGAAAACTTCAATCACACAAAACTTAACGGAACTTCGTGAGATAGGTTAGTACGATAAAGAGCAAACCATTTCACTTTGGTATTGTCAAAGATAAGATTAATAATTTTTCTCACACAATGCCTACTGTAGAATATAATTTCCATAATTTATATTGACCAATATAAGCCATAGAAACTAGAAAACAAGCAAACTATGCATTGAAAACAGAATCTGTCAAAACAGAACAGTCTATAGTAATCTGTACTCCAACCATACTTCTGTTACTCCAAAAATTCTGAAAAAATAGGAAAACCTAGGTGATTTGTCTATTAATCTTCTGCGAAAATAATCAACATTTTATCACGCCTCTGTTAAAAATGAGAATTGTTTTCCTGAGCGCAAAAGTTTCTGTTTTTTGGCAAGATCAAATCAACTATCACCGTAAGCCATCCCAAATGTCTTATTTGGCACTTTATTGAAACAAAAGCAATAAAAATGATTAATACAGTATCCTAATCATGTGAACACACAAAAATAGTAGGTAAAAGTGTTGGGTTGTCTCCCAACAAACGCTTTTCTTTAATGCCTTTTAGCTAGGCATGATAATTTCAATGATGCTCGCATAAAAGATAAGAGTTGAAACATAACAAGAGAGCATCATGAAGCACATGACAAACACATTTAAGGCTAACCCACTTCCTATGCATAGGGATTTTGTGAGCAAACAATTTATGGGAACAAGAATCAACTACCATAGGAAGGCAAAGCAAGCAAGACTTCAAGATTTTCAACACATAGAAAGGAAACTTGATATTGTTGCAATACCTACAAGCATATGTTCCTCTCTCATAATAATTTTCAGTAGCATCATGAATGAATTCAACAATATAAATATCAAATAAAGCATTATTTTCATGATCTACAAGCATGGAAATTTTATTACTCTCCACATAAGCAAATTTATTCTCATCAATAGTAATGGGAGAAAACTCAAAAAAATAACTATCATGTGATTGAAAATTAAAATCATGATGACAAGTTTCATGATTATCATTATTCTTTATAGCATACATGTCATCACCATAATCATCATAAATAGCAACTTTGTTGTCATAGTCAATTGCAGCCTCTTCCGGAATAGTGGATTCATCACTAAATAAAGTCATGACCTCTCCAAATCCGCTTTCATTATAATCATCATAAATAGGAGGCATGCAATCATTATAACAAATTTGCACATCAAATCTTGGGGGACTAAAAATATAATCTTCATCAAACATAGCATCCCCAAGCTTATGGCTTTGCGTATCATTAGCATCATGGATATTCAAAGAATTCATACTAATAACATTGCAATCATGCTCATCATTTATACCAAACATTCTATTGAATTCTTCTTCTATCAATTGAGCACAATTTTCCGAATCATCATTTTCAAGGAAGATATTATAAAGGTGATCAATAATATGATGCAACCTCAATTCCATTTTTATGTACTTTTATTTTATAGACCAAACTAGTGATAAACAAGAAACTAAGAGGTTCAATTGCAAGATCTAAAGATATACCTTTATGCACTCACCTCCCCGGCAACGGCGCCAGAAAAGAGCATGATGTCTACTAGGCAACTTTATTCTTGTAGACACGTGTCGGGCCTCCAAGCATAGAGTTTTGTAGGACAGTAGCAATTTTCCCTCAAGTGGATGACCTAAGGTTTATCAATCCGTGAGAGGTGTAGGGTGAAGAAGCTCTCTCTCAAACAACCCTGCAACCAAATACAATAAATCTCTTGTGTCCCCAACACACCCAATACAATGGCAAATTGTATAGGTGCACTAGTTCGGCGAAGAGATGGTGATAAAAGTGTAATATGGATGGTAGAAATATATTTTTATAATCTGAATAAATAAAAACATCAAGGTAGCAAATAGTAAACGGGCACAAAAACGGTATTGCAATGCTTGAAAATGAGGCCTAGGGTCCATACTTTCACTAGTGCAATCTCTCAACAGTGCTAATATAATTGGATCATATAACCACCCCCTCAAAATGCGATGAAGAATCACTCCAAAGTTCCTATCTAGCGGAGAACATAAGAATAAATTGTTTGTAGGGTAGGAAACCACCTCAAAGCTATTCTTTCCGATCAATCTATCCTAGAGTTCGTACTAAAATAACACGAAGCTATTCTTTCCGATCGATCTAACTAAGAGTTCGTACTAAAATAACACCAAAGCAAATTCAGATTCATAATATTCAATCCAACACAAAGAACTTCAAAGAGTGCCCCAAGATTTCTATCGGAGAAACAAAGACAAGAACGTGCATCAACCCCTATGCATAGATTACCCCAATGTCACCTCGGGAATCCGCAAGTTGAGTGCCAAAACATATATCAAGTGAATCAATACAATACCCCATTGTCACCACGAGTATTCAATTGCAAGACATATATCAAGTGTTCTCAAATCCATAAAAGTATTCAATCCGTTAACAACGAAATCTCAAAGGAAAAAACTCAATTCATCACAACAAGATAAAGGGGAAAACACCATATAATCTGACTATATTAACAAAGCCCGCGATACATCAAGATCGTGACATCTCAAGAACAAGAGAGAGAGAGAGAGAGAGAGAGATTAAACACATAGCTACTTGTACAAACCCTCGGCCCCGAGGGTGAACTACTCCCTCCTCATCATGGTGGCCACCGGGATAATGAAGATGGCCACCAGTGATGATTCCCCTCCGTCAGGGTGCCGGAATGGGGTCTAGATTGGTTTTTGGTGGCTACAGAGCCTTGCGGTGGCGAAACTTCTGATCTAGTGTAACCCCGAGGGTTTCTGGAATTTTTGGGAATTTATAGGGTAAAGAGGGGGTGCGTGAGGCCACAGAGGTGGGCACAACCCACCTGGTCGCGACTGGGCCCCCAGGCGCGCCCTGGTGGGTTGTGCCCCCCTCGACGCACCCCCCCCAGGTGCTTCTTTGACCCATCCTGGGTGTTCTGGTCCATAAAAAATCTCCAAAAAGTTTCGCGGTGTTTGGACTCCGTTTGATACTGATTTCCTGCAATGTAAAAAATAAGAAAAAAAAACAGCAACTAGCACTGGGCACTAGGTCAATAGGTTAGTCCCAAAAATGATATAAAGTTTCTATAAAATGATTGTAAAACATCCAAGAATGATGATATAACAGCATGAATACTTCATAAATTATAGATACATTGGAGACATATCAACGAACCACCTCAAAGTTATCTTTCTGATCAATCTATTGAGCCATACCTATAAGTGTCACAAACAGCCTAGAGTTCATACTACAATAACACCAAATAATTTCAAATTCATAATATTCAATCTAACACAAAGAACTTCAAAGAGTACCTCAAAGTTTCTATCGGAGAAAGTAGGATGAAAATGTGTATCAACCCCTATGCCTAGATTACCCCAATGTCACCATGGGAATCTGCAAGTGACTCAATTGAATACCCCATTGTCACCATGGGTATCCGCATGCAAGACATAGAAAAGGTGATCTCAAATCCAATATTCAATCTAATAATAACGAAACCTTGAAGGGAAAGACTCAATTCATCACAACAAGATAGAGAGGGAAGAACACTATATGATCCAACTATATTAACATAGCTTATGATACATCAAGATCGTGTCAAATCAAGAACACAAGAGAGAGATAGAGAGATCAAACACATAGCTACCAGTACATACCCTTAGCCTCGGGGGTGAACTACTCACACATCACTACGAAAACGAAGAAAAAGTTGGTGATGATGGTGACGGAGGAGATGTCCCCGACCGGACACGTTGTTTATGAGCCGGCCGTGACTCTGTAAGCCGTTGGACGTCGACCTATGTATATAAAAGGGACGACCCAGCGGTGTTGGGGAACGTAGTAATTTCAAAATTTTCCTACGCACATGCAAGATCATGGTGATGCATAGCAACGAGAGGGGAGAGTGTTGTCCATGTACCCTCGTAGACCGAAAGCGGAAGCGTTATATCAACGCGGTTGATGTAGTCGTACTTCTTCACGATCCGATCGATCAAGCACCGAAACTACGGCACCTCCGAGTTCTAGCACACGTTCAGCTCGATGACGATCCCTGGACTCCAATCCAGCAAAGTGTCGGGGAAGAGTTCCGTCAGCACGACGATGTGGTGACGATCTTGATGTTCTACCGTCGCAGGGCTTCGCCTAAGCACCGCTACAATATTATCGAGGAGTATGGTGGAGGGGGCACCGCACACGGCTAAGAGAACGATCACGAAGATCAACTTGTGTGTCTAGGGGTGCCCCCTGCCTCCGTATATAAAGGAGCCAAGGGGGGTGCAGCCGGCCCTAGTAGGAGGCGCGCAGGAGGAGTCCTACTCCTACCGGGAGTAGGACTCCCCTCCCTTTCCTTGTCCAAGTAGGAGAGGGGGAAGGAAGGGAGAGAGGAGAGGAAGGAAAGGGGGGGCGCCCCTCCCTCCTTGTCCAATTCGGACTAGGGGGAGAGGGGGCGCGCGGCCTGCCCTGGCTGCTCTTCTCCACTTTAGGCCCATGAGGCCCATTAACCCCCCGGGGGGTTCCGGTAACCCCCCGGGGGGTTCCGGTAACCCCCCGGTACTCCGATTTTATCCGAAACTTCCCCGGAACACTTCCGGTGTCCGAATATAGCCGTCTAATATATCAATCTTTATGTCTCGACCATTTCGAGACTCCTCGTTATGTCCGTGATCATATCTGAGACTCCGAACTAACTTCGGTACATCAAAACTCATAAACTCATAATATAACTGTCATCGAAACCTTAAGCATGCGGACCCTACGGGTTCGAGAACAATGTAGACATGACCGAGACACGTCTCCGGTCAATAACCAATAGCGGAACCTGGATGCTAATATTGGCTCCCACATATTCTACGAAGATCTTTATCGGTCAGACCGCATAACAACATACGTTGTTCCCTTTGTCATCGATATGTTACTTGCCCGAGATTCGATCGTCGGTATCTCAATACCTAGTTCAATCTCGTTACCGGCAAGTCTCTTTACTCGTTCCTTAATACATCATCTCGCAACTAACTCATTAGTTGCAATGTTTGCAAGGCTTATGTGATGTGCATTACCGAGAGGGCCCAGAGATACCTCTCCGACAATCGGAGTGAAAAATCCTAATCTCGAAATACGCCAACCCAACATGTACCTTTGGAGACACCTGTAGAGCTCCTTTATAATCACCCAGTTACGTTGTGACGTTTGGTAGCACACAAAGTGTTCCTCCGGCAAACGGGAGTTGCATAATCTCATAGTCATAGGAACATGTATAAGTCATGAAGAAAGCAATAGCAACATACTAAACGATCGAGTGCTAAGCTAACGGAATGGGTCAATTCAATCACATCATTCTCCTAATGATGTGATCCCGTTAATCAAATGACAACACATGTCTATGGTTAGGAAACATAACCATCTTTGATTAACGAGCTAGTCAAGTAGAGGCATACTAGTGACACTTTGTTTGCCTATGTATTCACACATGTATTATGTTTCCGGTTAATACAATTCTAGCATGAATAATAAACATTTATCATCAAATAAGGAAATAAATAATAACTTTATTATTGCCTCTAGGGCATATTTCCTTCAGTCTCCCACTTGCACTAGAGTCAATAATCTAGATCACACCGCCATGTGATTTAACATTAATAGTTCACATCACCATGTGATTAACACCCATAGTTCACATCGTCATGTGACCAACACTCAAAGGGTTTACTAGAGTCAGTAATCTAGTTCACATCTATATGTGATTAACACCCAAAGAGTACTAAGGTGTGATCATGTTTTGCTTGTGAGAGATGCTTAGTCAACGAGTCTGCCAAAATTCAGATCCGTATGTATTTTGCAAATTTCTATGTCTACAATGCTCTGCATGGAGCTACTTTAGCTAATTGCCCCCACTTTCAATATGTATCCAGATGAAGACTTAGAGTCATCCGCATCAGTGCCAAAAACTTGTATCGACGTAATCCTTTTACGACGAACCTTTTGTCACCTCCATAATCGAGAAACATATCCTTATTCCACTAAGGATAATTTTGACCGATGTACAGTGATCTACTCCTAGATCACTATTGTACTCCCTTGCTAAAAAACAGTGTAGGGTATACAATAGATCTGGTACATAGCATGGCATACTTTATAGAACCTATGGCTGAGGCATAGAGAATGACTTTCATTCTCTTTCTATCTTCTGTCGTGGTCGGGCTTTGAGTCTTACTCAACTTCACACCTTGTAACACAGGCAAGAACTCTTTCTTTGACTGTTCCATTTTGAACTACTTCAAAATATTGTCAAGGTATGTACTCATTGAAAAAATTATCAAGCATCTTGATCTATCTCTATAGATCTTGATGCTCAATATGTAAGCAGCTTCACCGAGGTCTTTCTTTGAAAAACTCCTTTCAAAACACTCCTTTATGCTTTGCAGAATAATTCTACATTATTTCCGATCAACAATATGTCATTCACATATACTTATCAGAAATGCTGTAGTGCTCCCACTCACTTTCTTGTAAATACAGGCTTCACCGCAAGTCTGTAT
The DNA here is from genome assembly GCF_056163025.1 of Triticum urartu. Lineage (NCBI taxonomy): Eukaryota > Viridiplantae > Streptophyta > Magnoliopsida > Poales > Poaceae > Triticum > Triticum urartu. Next base: position 421,724,094 of record NC_141873.1, on the reverse strand, counting down.
AAAACTATATGCTTTGATCATCTCATCAAAGCGCATATTCCAACTCCGAGATGCTTGCACCAGTCCATAGATGGATCGCTGGAGCTTGCACATTTTATTAGCACCTTTAGGATTGACAAAACCTTCTGGTTGTATCATATACAACTCTTCTTTAATAAATCCATTGAATGCAGTTTTGTTTATCCATTTGCCAGATTTCATAAAATGCGGCAATTGCTAACATGATTCGGACAGACTTAAGCATCGCTACGGGTGAGAAGGTCTCATCGTAGTCAATCCCTTGAACTTGTCGAAAACCTTTTGCGACAAGTCGAGCTTTGTAGACAGTAACATTACCGTCAGCGTCAGTCTTCTTCTTGAAGATCCATTTATTCTCAATTGCTTGCCGATCATTGGGCAAGTCAACCAAAGTCCATACTTTGTTTTCATACATGGATCCCATCTCAGATTTCATGGCTTCGAGCCATTTTGCGGAATCTGGGCTCACCATCGCTTCTTCATAGTTCGCAGGTTCATCATGATCTAGTAGCATGACTTCCAGAACAGGATTACCGTACCACTCTGGTGCGGATCTTACTCTGGTTGATCTATGAGGTTCAGTAGTAACTTGTTCTAAAGTTTCATGATCATTATCATTAGCTTCCTCACTAATTGGTGTAGGTGTCACAGAAACCTGTTTCTGCAATGTACTACTTTCCAATAAGGGAACAGGTACAGTTACCTCATCAAGTTCTACTTTCCTCCCACTCACTTCTTTCGAGAGAAACTCCTTCTCTAGAAAGGATCCATTCTTAGCGACAAATGTCTTGCCTTTGGATCTTTGATAGAAGGTGTACCCAACAGTCTCTTTTGGGTATCCTATGAAGACACATTTCTTCGATTTGGGTTCGAGCTTATCAAGTTGAAACTTTTTCACATAAGCATCACAGTCCCAAACTTTAAGAAACGACAGCTTAGGTTTCTCGCCAAACCACATTTCATACGGTGTCGTCTCAACGGATTTAGATGGTGCCCTATTTAACGTGAATGTAGCTGTCTCTAATGCATAACCCCAAAACGATAGTGGTAATCGGTAAGAGACATCATAGATCGCACCATATCTAATAAAGCACGGTTTTGACGTTTGGACACACCATTATATTGTGGTGTTCCAGGTGGCGTGAGTAGTGAAACTATTTCACATTGTTTTAACTGAAGGCCAAACTCGTAACTCAAATATTTTTACCTCTGCGATCATATCGTAGAAACTTTTATTTTCTTGTTACAATGATTCTCCACTTCACTCTGAAATTCTTTGAACTTTTCAAATATTTCAGACTTGTGTTTCATTAAGTAGATATACTCATATTGGCTCAAATCATCTGTGAAGATCAGAAAATAACGATACTTGCCGTGAGCCTTAACACTCATCGGACCGCATACATCAATATGTATTATTTCCAATAAGTCAGTTGCTCGCTCCATTGTTCCGGAGAACGGAGTCTTAGTCATCTTGCCCATGAGGCATGGTTCGCAACCATCAAGTGATTCCAAAAGTCCATCAGCATGGAGTTTCTTCATGCGTTTTACACCAATATGACCTAAATGGCAGTGCCACAAATAAGTTGCACTATCATTATTAACTTTGCATCTTTTGGTTTCAATATTATGAATATGTGCATCACTACGATCGAGATCCAATGAACCATTTTCATTGGGTGTGTAACCATATAAGGTTTTATTCATGTAAACAGAACAACAATTTATTCTCTTACTTAAATGAATAACCGTATTGCAATAAACATGATCAAATCATATTTATGCTCAACGCAAACACCAAATAACACTTATTTAGGTTCAACACTAATCCCGAAAGTATAGGGAGTGTGCGATGATGATCATATCAATCTTGGAACTACTTCCAACACACATCGTCACCTCACCCTTTAACTAGTCTTTGTTCATTCTGCAACTCCCGATTCAAGTTACTAATCATAGTAACTGAACTAGTATCAAATACTGAGGGGTTGCTATAAACACTAGTAAAGTACACATCAATAACATGTATATCAAATATACTTATGTTCACTTTGCCATCCTTCTTATCCGCCAATCACTTGGGGTAGTTCCGCTTCCAGTGACCAGTCCCTTTGCAGTATAAGCATTTAGTCTCAGGCTTAGGACCAGACTTGGGCTTCTTCACTTGAGCAGCAACTTGCTTGCCGTTCTTCTTGAAGTTCCCCTTCTTCCCTTTGCCCTTTTCTTGAAACTAGTGGTCTTGTCAACCATCAACACTTGATGCTCTTTCTTGATTTCTACCTTCATCGATTTCATCATCATGTAAAGCTCGGGAGTCGTTTTCGTCATCCCTTGCATACTATAGTTCATCATGAAGTTCTACTAACTTGGTGATGGTGACTAGAGAATTCTGTCAATCACTATCTTATCTGGAAGATTAACTCCCACTTGATTCAAGCGATTGTGGTACCCAGACAATCTGAGCACATGCTCACTAGTTGAGCGATTCTCCTCCATCTTTTAGCTATAGAACTTGTTGGAAACTTCATATCTCTCAACTCGGGTATTTTCTTGAAATATTAACTTCAACTCCTGGAACATCTCATATGGTCCATGACGTTCAAAACGTCTTTGAAGTACCGATTCTAAGCTGTTAAGCATGGTGCACTAAACTATCAAGTAGTCATCATATTGAGCTAGCCAAACGTTCATAACGTCTGCATCTGCTCCTGCAATAGGTCTGTCACCTAGCGGTGCATCAAGGACATAATTCTTCTGTGCAGCAATGAGGATAAACCTCAGATCACGGATCCAATCCGCATCATTGCTACTAACATCTTTCAACACAATTTTCTCTAGGAACATATCAAAATAAACATATGAAAGCAAAAACGCGAGCTATTGATCTACAACATAGATATGCTAATACTACCAGGACTAAGTTCATGATAAATTAAAGTTCAATTAATCGTATTACTTAAGAACTCTCACTTAGATAGACATCCCTCTAATCCTCTAAGTGATCACGTGATCCAAATCAACTAAACCATGTCCGATCATCACGTGAGATGGAGTAGTTTCAATGGTGAACATCACTATGTTGATCATATCTACTATATGATTCACGCTCCACCTTTCGGTCTCCGTGTTCCGAGGCCATATCTGCATATGCTAGGCTCGTCAAGTTTAACCTGAGTATTCCGTGTGTGCAAAACTGGCTTGCACCCGTTGTAGATGGACGTAGAGCTTATCACACCCGATCATCACGTGGTGTCTGGGCATGACGAACTTTGGCAACGGTGCATACTCAGGGAGAACACTTTTATCTTGAAATTTAGTGAGAGATCATCTTATAATGCTACCGTCAATCAAAGCAAGATAAGATGTAAAAAGATAAACATCATATGCAATCAAAGTATGTGACATGATATGGCCATCATCATCCTGCGCCTTTGATCTCCATCTCCAAAGTACTGTCATGAACTATATCGTCACCGACATGACACCATGATCTCCATCATCTTGATCTATATCAATGTGTCGTCACATGGTCGTCTCGCCAACAATTGCTCTTGCAACTATTGCTATCGCATAGCGATAAAGTAAAGCAATTATTGGGCACTTGCATCTTATGCAATAGAGAGACAACCATAAGGATTTTGCCAGTTGCCGATAACTTCAACAAAACATGATCATCTCATACAACAACTTATATCTCATCACGTCTTGACCATATCACATCACAACATGCCCTGCAAAAACAAGTTAGACGTCCTCTACTTTGTTGTTGCAAGTTTTACGTGGCTGCTACTGGGCTTAGCAAGAACCGTTCTTACCTACGCATCAAAACCACAACGATAGTTTGTCAAGTTGGTGCTGTTTTAACATTCGCAAGGACCGGGCGTAGCCACACTCGGTTCAACTAAAGTTGGAGAAACTGACACCCGCCAGCCACCTGTGTGCAAAGCACGTCGGTAGAACCAGTCTCGCATAAGCGTACGCGTAATGTCGGTCCAGGCCGCTTCATCCAACAATACCGCCGAACCAAAGTATGACATGCTGGTAAGCAGTATGACTTATATCGCCCACAACTCACTTGTGTTCTACTCGTGCATATAACATCAACACATAAAACCTAGGCTCTGATACCACTGTTGGAGAACGTAGTAATTTCAAAATTTTCCTACGCACACGCAAGATCATGGTGATGCATAGCAATGAGAGAGGAGAGTGTTGTCCACGTACCCTCGTAGACCGAAAGGGGAAGCGTTATATCAACGCGGTTGATGTAGTCGTACTTCTTCACGATCCGACCGATCAAACACTAAAACTACGGCACCTCCGAGTTCTAGCACACGTTCAGCTCGATGATGATCCCCGGACTCCGATCCAGCAAAGTGTCGGGGAAGAGTTCCGCCAGCACAACGGCGTGGTGACGATCTTGATGTTCTACCGTCGCAGGGCTTCGCCTAAGCACCGCTACAATATTATCGAGGAGTATGGTGGAGGGGGGCACCGCACACGGCTAAGAGAACGATCACGAAGATCAACTTGTGTGTCTAGGGGTGCCCCCTGCCTCCGTATATAAAGGAGCCAAGGAGGGGTGCGGCCGGCCCTAGTAGGAGGCGCGCAGGAGGAGTCCTACTCCTACCAGGAGTAGGACTCCCCGCCCTTTCCTTGTCCAAGTAGGAGAGGGGGAAGGAAGGGAGAGAGGAGAGGAAGGAAAGGGGGGGCGCCGCCCCTCCCTCCTTGTCCAATTCGGACTAGGGGGAGAGGGGGCGCGCGGCCTGCCCTGGCTGCCTTTCCTCTTCTCCACTTTAGGCCCATGAGGCCCATTAACCCCCCGGGGGGTTTCGGTAACCCCCCGGTACTCCGGTTTTATCCGAAACTTCCCCGGAACACTTCCGATGTCCGAATATAGTCGTCCAATATATCAATCTTTATGTCTCGGCCATTTCGAGACTCCTCGTTACGTCCGTGATCATATCCGAGACTCCGAACTAACTTCGGTACATCAAAACTCATAAACTCATAATATAACTGTCATCGAAACCTTAAGCGTGCAGACCCTACGGGTTCGAGAACAATGTAGACATGACCGAGACACGTCTCCGGTCAATAACCAATAGCGGAACCTAGATGCTCATATTGGCTCCCACATATTCTACGAAGATCTTTATCGGTTAGACCGCATAACAACATACGTTGTTCCCTTTGTCATTGGTATGTTACTTGCCCGAGATTCGATCGTCGGTATCTCAATACCTAGTTCAATCTCGTTATCGGCAAGTCCCTTTACTCGTTCCTTAATACATCATCTCGCAACTAACTCATTAGTTGCAATGCTTGCAAGGCTTATGTGATGTGCATTACCGAGAGGGCCCAGAGATACCTCTCCGACAATCGGAGTGACAAATCCTAATCTCGAAATATGCCAACCCAACATGTACCTTTGGAGACACCTGTAGAGCTCCTTTATAATCACCTAGTTACATTGTGACGTTTGGTAGCACACAAAGTGTTCCTCCGGCAAACGGGAGTTGCATAATCTCATAGTCATAGGAACATGTATAAGTCATGAAGAAAGCAATAGCAACATACTAAACGATCGAGTGCTAAGCTAACAGAATGGGTCAAGTCAATCACATCATTCTCCTAATGATGTGATCCCGTTAATCAAATGACAACACATGTCTATGGTTAGGAAACATAACCATCTTTGATTAACGAGATAGTCAAGTAGAGGCATACTAGTGACACTTTGTTTGTCTATGTATTCACACATGTACTATATTTCCGGTTAATACAATTCTAGCATGAATAATAAACATTTATCATGAAATAAGGAAATAAATAATAACTGTATTATTGCCTCTAGGGCATATTTCCTTCAGGCAGTAGCTTAGGGCAAGAAACAACAGATCATAAGCTAGGTCAAGCGTATTCGCTCCCTGGTAATCGAGACATAAGGAATACCACCTCAAACCGGATTAGGCCTTTACCTTCACTGCAAGGGGCCGAACTAGTATAAACTCCTTGTGTCCTTTGTCTCATTTAACCCCTTTAAGCTAACCCTGTTGCAATGGCTCCACGACTAAGTCCTTCTACTAGGACATCTGCCATGATAATTCCACGACATGCAGCATCCCCGTGCCACTGGAGGAGAGGGAGAAGGGGGCCCCTCCTTCTTATTCTTCCTTGGCCCTCTGGGGGGAGAGGGACCTCTCCCCTAAATTTAATCTCTCTATTCGTTGTTGTTTTCTAGCGAAAACTGTTTCTTATATTCCCGGAGATCTGTAACTCTTATTAGGCTGAAATTTTGAGTGGGTTTTTATCCAGAAATTATCTTTCTTGCGGCAAATTAAGGACTCCAACCGACTTACAAGGTGCCCACAAGGCATCCCAGCGCAGCTAGGAGGTAGATCGCGCCCTATTGCCTTGTGGGGCCCTCGAGCACCGCCTTGCGTTGATTCTTCCTCCCAAAAAAACACATATATTCCATAAAAAATCTTGTAAATTTTTATCGTGTTTGGAATTCGTTCGGTATGGATTTTATGTGAAACAATAAACATGCAAAAAAAACAGGAACTAGCACTAGGCAAGTCAGTCCATAAAAATAATATAAAAGTGCAACAAAACCATATGAAACTATTGTAAACATGGCATGAATACTTCATAAATTATAGATACATTGGAGACGTATCAGGTGTGCATAGGCGTGATTTTATTTTGCTTTCTTACTATGTTTCCCAACAATGGCATCATGAGTAGTTATATGAGAGCATCTCCAACAGGCGCGCTAAATAGGCGCCGCGCCGTAAATAGACCCACTTTAGCGCGCGCGCAACTTGGCGGATGGCTCCAGCGGGCGCGCAATAACCGCGCGCACGGTATAACCAGTTGGGCGCGCGGCAGGAAGCAGTACCTCGTGCGGTGTATTTGCGGCGCCCGCTTCCGCGCGCGGCACACTCGACGCTCGCGCTGCGCTCTTCTTCTCCCCCTCCAAAGCCCCGCGCGCGCCGGCGCCGGCACCCCACTCACCCCGTCCTATAGCCGCGACCCTCCCGCCCCCGCCGCCGCCGCCACAAACCCTAGCCCGGGTGGCGTTGGCCTCGCCTCTGCCGGAGCTCCTCCGACCAGCGGCCTCGCGCGCGGCCTCTTCATGCCGCCGCGGATGACCTCGGCGGCGGGTGGCGTCGCGCCGGCGCCGGCCCGAGCCGCCGCCCCCTCCTCCTCAAAGCTCCCCAATGCGGCGCGGCCAAAGGGCAAGACATCGGCGAAGAAAAACAAGGTGGCGGACGGCTCCGCACCTCCAAGGCGAGGAGGAAGAAACTTGCGGGGCGTGCGACAGGGGCGGCGGCTGCCGAAGCGCCGGCAAGCTCACTCGTTGAGCCGGCGGCCGGCGCGCACAACATGTTCGATGAAATGCCTCCAAGGTAAAAAAAATCTAACTTTTCATTTTTTTTGTTATTTTTGAATGCATTCGTCACATATAGATAGCTTATTTGCATTGTGCAAAAAAAATTGTAGTCTCAATGATGATGCATACATGTCAACGATGGGTGTTGGCTCCAACAATTTGCATTGGTCTCAAACCAATGACATGCATTTTGAAGACCATGAGTTCGAGGTGGACGAGGAGGGTGAGGGCATTGTTGACGCACCGAAAGGAAGAGCGGGCAATTACACCAACGCCGATGACATCTTACTATGCAATACTTGGTTGCAAGTGTCGAGGGATCCATCCGTTGGAGGTGATCAAAGTAGAGATGCTTATTGGAACCGGATGAAGGAACACTTTGATGCTCGCAACATGAGTGGAATTGACCGCTCCAACCGATCACTTAGGTCCCGGTGGTCGACAATCAACTCGGATTGTCAAAGGTGGGCGGCCTGTCAAAAGGAGGTTGACAAGTTGAACCCAAGTGGCACAAATGAGGACGATAGAGTAAGTGCCATTTCATCTTACATGTTGGTGCTAACTTGCTTTGTTTTGCTTGTTGTTGGTGCTAACTTGCTTTGTTTTCATGTAGTACAACATTGCGCAAAACTTGTTCAAAGAAGAGGAGAGGAAAACCAAGAAGGGGAAGATCAAGAAAGGAAGGGTATTTACTTTGCCTCATTGCTATGAAGTGTTGAAGGATGATGAGAAATGGAAGAAGCGTGAAGATTTGGATGATTTGCATTTGAGCGACAAACGGAAGCGAACAATTAAGTTGGATGATGATGAGGAGGAGGATGATGCATCAAGTGATGACGGTAAGAGAAGCCCCACACCCAACTCGGTTTCATACTCGAAGCCAAAGCGACCGGATGGGTGCAAGAAAGACAAAACCGAAAAGAAGAAGAGGAAAGGAGATGATGAGCTCAAAAATGCTATGGAAGCTATTGTGAAGGCAAGAAAAGAAGCCAATGAGGTGAGGAAAATGGCAAGGATCCAAGATGCCGCGGCCGAGGAGAGGAGGTTGGCGGCCGAGGAGAGGAGGGTGGTGGCCGAGGAGAGGAAGGTGGCTTTGGAGGAGAGGAAGGTGAGCAATGAGGAGCGAACTAGATTGTTGGAATGGGAGAAGCACTTGTTCTTCTTGGACACAACTAACCTCAATGCGGCGCAAAAGGAGTATGTCAATCTTGTCCAAGAAGAAGTCTTGATCCAAAAAAGAGCCATGGTTCATGCAATGGGTGCGGTGGCCTCAACGCAATGGGTGGCGGTGGCCTCGGCGCAATGGGTGGCGGTGGCCTCGGCGCCATGGGTGGCATGGGTGGCTTCGGAGGTACCGTGGGCGGTTTAGGTGCAATGGGAGGCATGCCTGGCTTTGGAGCACCCCCCGACGCTATGGCCACCATGGGAGGCATGAGTTTTGCTTCTCTCATGGAAGGCATGGGTGCACCTCCGGCCGCCATGGGCGGAATGTCTTTTGATGTGCCTCCTTGCACACATTCCCATGAAGATGCCGTTGAAGATCTTGCCAACACCGTCGGAGCTTCACGTGATGCGGTGCACGATGAGGAGAGGGAGGAAGATTCCTCTTCAGAGGCGGAAGCATTGTCTTCCAAAGATGAGGACGAGGACGAGGACAAGGAATGATGTGTCTTTCATTTGTGTATTGAACTTGATTTGCATTTTAAACTTGGTTGGATGAACTTGTGGGCATGATTTTAAACTTGTGGGCATGAACTTCATCAACTTGTTTGTGTGCAATTTTTATTGTGTTGAAAATGTTTATCATTTTATGTTGAAAATGCCATATGCAATGCACCGGCGAGTCGCGCGCGCTGCATTTTTGCGCGCTGCTAGAGCAGCGCACGCGCGCTGCATTTTAGCGCGGCTGCTGGAGCCAGCGCTGCGCGCCGCGCCAAACCAGGCGATGCGCGCGTGGCATATCTGTTTTTTGCGTGCGGCGCGACCGGCGCCTGTTGGAGATGCTCAGTAGATGCAGGTTGCAATCTAGATCACATGTGGATGTGAGAGTTTGATGTTCTTGCCATGCTTCCCTCGAGTGTTGCTTCGGTTTAGTTCATCGATAGTATGTAGCTTTGCTACAAGGTTCTAACAATCGATCAACTCTGGTTGTCGATGATTTGCTAACAGTTTAAAGCTTCATCATAGTCGAGAATAGTGAACCAGCATACACAAGAGAGTGCCGTAGATGGATGATCTTCTAAGGGGTCATGCGTATTAGACGAAGTTTAGTATGGGACTAGAGATTTTAATTAAGTCTCTTCTTTCACTTACCCCAAAACTTAATCTAGCATCAAGAATTATCGTCTTATGTTGTGGATATAGGTAGCTAGTATTATTGTTAAAACTGGTTAACCACATAACTAATGGTTGGAGCAACGAAATTGCCACGTTAATGTAAATATTATAGAGATACCCTACAAGTTACAGGCGACGATGTACACAAAGGACCCTGAAGTGGAGAAGGTGTACTAAGGGGAGAGACGAGGAGCTATAATTCCGTGCCACGGTAAAATTGTTAAATTTGGTGCCATGAAAGCGTTTTCTGAAATGGTCGCCACGGCAACGTTTTCTGAAATTGCCGCCACAGCAGCATTTTTAAAACGGTTGCCACGACAATAAAATATTGGCCGTCACGACACTTCAACTGAAGATTGAAGATGGGCATGAAGGATTCCCGGCACCTAGGGCTATACCATATCATACTCTTATGAATTGCCTGAGATGTTTATTCCGTTTTTGTTCGCACCCTTTGATTGCGCAGTAGTCAATTATTAGGGTAATCTCTCACAACTAAAATAAAAATTAAAAGGTGCTCTTCCCGTTGTTGCAACCATCTACGACATTCTAGCATCTCAGAGTACATCCCACATGAGTACAAACGAGATGAAAGGTGTAAGACAAAGATGGTCAGACAATGCATGCAGAAGTTTGCCCATTGGTCAAAATTCTCGTCATCAATGGCTACGAACTAGATTTAGATCTTCAGTCACTCACTATCAGTTATGAGATATATTGATTTGAGTGGGAGCACAATTATGTATTAATTAGGTTTAATCACTAATGCAAATTAATTATGAACAATGTCTATGTGTAGTTTGCAATATAATTATAAAATTATGGCTCACAATTCCACCTTTGTTGTTGAAATTGATTGATTGTTATTTATCTGGTTGAATCTTTTATGATTGAGAGGATTGTCCTTTAAGAGTGTCAAGAAGGATTTTTCCTTACTGCATACTTCCAATGTTCTCCTGCTAATGCTATGGATGATGATACTTGCGTCTTTCAATCCAAAAGGCTAAGAATTACATTACGGTTTACTTGCTTCCAAGAAACCCGAATTTCAAAATGTTTGGAATAGTTATGTGATATTTTTGCAACTAAAAATTGTTTTCAAAAACAAACAAAGGTTAAAAGATATATATTATCTAAAGAAGTGATTTGCTTGCAAGTTCTATTGAAGCATTCAACTATGTTTGAGACTAAAATTTGTAAGATCCGTAAGAACTCCAGCCATGAGTTGATGGTAAGAACTTAAAGAACAAAACCAAAGGATTTATCTATCTTCAAGGATGACCGAAGTAGGTATTTATATTTACTAATTGAGACATAAATCTAGATCTTTTGAAATGTTTCAAAAAATTCTAAGAACAAAGTAGAAATTATTGCAACAAGAAAACTATGTTTCTACAATTGGATTGTTGAAAAGTATATTTGAGTTACAAATTTAGCAAATGTCTGATAAGCTGTAAAAAAATATTTTATAGCTTGCACCTCCTAGAAACAATACTAAGAGTAGAGTGTTTTGAATAGATGTAATCAAGCTATGAATAACATGGTGCAATCAAAGATGACATTAATTATTTCACCAATATGACCATTGTGACAAGATTGTATTTACGTTGCAATTACTAAATATTTCAATTATGAGATATAATTAATGAATGTCAAAGTGACCATGAGATGTCAAGGTTGTATATTTGATACGGTCCAATGTAAGTTCTGACGACAGCTTAACCGGCACGTTCGTACATGCCCTTAAGGCAAGCCCAAATCCATCGGAGGGAAGCTGTATTCCAGAAACAAAATTGTTTGCCTCATTTTATTAACAATTTATTATGGGAGCCATTAGCTTTCTGTATTTGGGCGTGGGATAGTTATTTATGTGTTTAAAATTCGTTTCATTTTAATCAGAAAATGAACGTGGTGCCAGTAATGAAAAAAAGTGCAGTGCTTGCTGCAAGAAACTTTGTCTTGCTGTTTTAAGTTTGCTGTTGGACATAAATACAATCTTCGTTTGTTACTATTGCGACGAAGCCAGCCTTTGATTCAACATCAAACAAGCACAATCGTTCCCAAAGACATAATCCCATGAGCACCAAGCAAACAAGGTCTCCCTCTCAAGAAGCCAAACAAGTAAATGAATGTTGGTCAAATCCAGGCCCGCGAGATCAAAGCCCGAAGGCGTCAAGACGAGCAGACATATGCAGACCACCTGTATCGGTACTCTCCGTGCACATTACCATGCTTCCTTCCTCCCTCGATCCAGAGCATCGGCTTGTTGTGCACGGCACAGATTCAAAACAGAAATGAAGATGCAGACAGAAGCAATAACTTTTTTCGGTTGATCAGATAATTGTAGTCTGTATTTTGGTCAACACACCAGTCAAGTTTCTGTACAGGTTTATCCTCACCTCAACCAAAGCAAAGAATAATCGCCTTTGAAGCAAGATACAAGAAAACATCCCAGGGAGAACCGAAAGCAGAAAAGAAACAGTAAAAAATCAGTAAAACATTGGTGTATTGGGCAGGCTCAGAAGGATCCATTGGTTTCTCTCAATCAGGAGGAGGAAAACTAAGTTCCCGTCCCTCAGAAAATCCCTTTACCGTTGCGCATCACAGCCGCCAACAAGATTGAGCCAAAAATAAAAGGCAAGAGCGAAAACGACGAGCAAAAACAAGCGAACTTGTAGCTCAGGGGCTACAAGAAGAGATGCATCGTGCTCAACTGCTCATGGGAGAGGGGACGGCGGCGCAAGGGGAGGAAGTTGGTCGGCCGATAGGTTAGATTGTGAAGTTAGGAACCTTCAGCTTATATAGGAGAGACTGGTGGGCTAGGGTTCGGGGGAGGGTTTGGATGGTTAGGGCCTCTTTGGGCTTCACCTTCTGCTTTGTGAAGGCCCATTCTATCCGGTACGAGGAGGGTTCCGCTAAAAAGAAAAACAGTGTGAAGAGTAGGCAAAAAAAATGCATTGGTCCCGTCTTCCTCTCTTTGTCGAAGTGTAAAAAATCTAGCTGTTTGCCACATCTCCTTGTCGTCTCTACTTCGGGCTGGGGGCAGCTAAAAATACACTTAGACTAGAAAAAGCTAAAATATACACTTATTTTAACCAACTCCTCATTTTTTAGGGAATGGCCTTGTGCGCACTTTGTTCATGCTCAAATGACAGTTGTATCGAACAAAATGTCCGGTGAAACAAAGCTAGGAGAATTGATGTTCCACCCACCACTATTTTTGAGCAGGGCCGAGCCGGCAAAATCGGGGACCCTGTGCCAAACTTTAAAATGAGGCCTATCTTTATAAAACTAGCAATAGTATATCTAGGCCTAGTCTTGACATATGCGAGCCTCTCTGGCAATTTGATAAAATGAGGCCTCTCCACATATATATTTTTAGAAGGCTTGCTTATATTTCAGTAACAACTACAATATTGAACATATCATATAAATATTATCTTTGCTCATAAGTTATACTATATAATAACCGGATGGAAACTACTCATCATCTTATTATGACAATGTTGAATTGAAGAAAACAGCTAGTACATTTTCTTTCTGTACCCAGACATTACTTTGTACATGGTATCTTAGTATGAAACATGACACTGAAAATACGCAACTTATAAAATGAAGTTGAAATAAAAGCATCTGAAGGATCAAGACTAGGTCTGTCGCCTATGTCCTGTTATGGTGTTGCTGCAAGAATAAAACCATGCCTTAATAACATGAATCCAAATCCCACGGGACCTTGCCTTTGGAGAGTTGGACAGCCCCAAAAGATGTGGCTGCCAACAATCCCTTTCCGCTGCCCACCTTCTTGAACTCTCTCCAAAACGTATTGAATATGAGGATTAGGGGAGAACTAAGGGAGCAATACTATGGAATCAGATGGAGAGTAGGGACAAAAACGAACAAACCTAGTAGAATAAAAAAATTGTGATCTTTGGGATGCCTTCGTCACGTGTTCGAGGAGGAAGAAGAAGTTTTTGGTGGTGTCGTCCTGACTGATGGCTCGATCAGCGTCGCGGAGGAAGAGAGGAAAAGAAGATCACGAGCCGCCACTGCAGCATGGTCGCCGGAGGTTTGGATCTCCTCGAAACGAACGGTTTGACAGGGACTGTGGGCTGTCGAATCGAATCGGTGGCCTGCTGGCTGCTTCATCGCGCACATTGCATGCACAGCCCAAAAGTGAATTAAGCTGCCAGCCAGCCACTGGGCCCGCTCGTGTGCAGTGGGCTGCAGTTTCAAAAATCGGGGCCCCTGGAAAGTGGAGGCCCTGTGCGGGCGCACAGGTGGCACACCCATGGGCTCGGGCCTGCTTTTGAGTCATGCACACATCTGAAAATATTATGTGACATCAGATTAGCTTCCCTAAGGCAGCGAGTGAAAATCATTGAGCCGATTTCTATGAACCCTCCGAAAACAGTCTGCAAGAATTGTCGTATAGGAACTTCACACTTCGGTTACTCGATTGCATGCTTGTATAATCTCTAGGGAATCTGTCTCCATCGTGACATGCTTGCATCCCAGCTCTTCCACCACTCTGAGGCCCCTTGGCATAGTTATAGCCTTTGTTGTCTTACATTCATGTAACCAACTTTTTCGTTGATATTTCCCGTCCCACCTCATTTCACCCCCACGTATGGGGAGAAACACAACTCTCCCCCACTTTCGGTGATCGTCGCTGCTTCCTGCAACTGTGCTCGAACTCTGCCACTTCTTGCTTGCGAAAATGGGGGCTACGTAAGAGTTGCTTTAACATTTTGTCAAGATTTTTGAGCCCACACATGGCACCCATGCTCTATATTTGCAAAGTGATTTTGTATACACAGTGTAAAGTGTGGGAAAAAACAGTTAATGGAATCTTGTGCTACAACAAGTACAAGGTCACACAAGAAAGTACACGACATGTTGTGCAAAGATATGACCACGTGTGCTCCGAAAATAAAAAAAGTGTAATTTTAGTGACGTGATATTACATATCCATTCGATCTACACATTTTAATGAAGTACGTTTTAAAGCATATTGTGATAAGACACTTGTTTGAAAAATGTTTGCTCCTATATCATTTTTGCACTCTTGTGATGAAAATTAGCCTCTATATTGCAACTATGTGAATGCCTCTGCTTTCACTACATCTATAAAATTTATATGTACCTAGAAGTGCAAATTTATTAACCATTGGCTACTCACTACTAAATAATAAAACATTGTACTTTCATATTATGTCTACAGTATGCAACATTGTACTTTCTACCCAATTTTTATATGCATGTTGGGTCTTACATTTGAAGTAATGATTGCATTAGGTGATAGTCAAATTGGCTTTGCCAGGATGATGAAAATGTTCAAACCTTAAGTCATGGGTTAATACTCGATCCCACAAAAAAAGAAACCGAAATCTGACGAACACAATGACAAACAGGAAAAGGAAAATATCATTGTTCACTTTTAGTTTGATATAAATATCCTAATATGTTAGTTTGTGATTTACTTACCCATACTACGGGCGAACTCTGGGCGTGCGCGAAGGACTCCGCTAGGCTATGGCTTGCTGCTCACTCCCCCACGGCGATGCTCCGTCGTGCTTGAGCGAGCGGAAGAAGAAAGGAACACGATGATTTACCCAGGTTCGGGGCACCTTGCGGTGTAAGAACCTATTCCTACTTTGTGGTGGATTGCCTCGCGAGGAGGATGAGTACGAACTAGTACAAGGGGTGAGCTGCCTCGCGAGGGCTCGGGGGGTGAATGGATTCGGTGGTCTCTACCGATCTCACTTCTCTCTCCCTCCCTCTCTACGGTGGAGGCTGGCCTATACTTATACTGGCCCGATCCTCTTCCCCCAAGGCTCTAGGCAGGAAGGGATACCACAGCGGCCAATTTTGAAGGGGGAAAGTAGTACCCCTTATCTTGACTAAAAGGTGGTTTTCGCCTGCAAAGCTTCTGGTCGTGACGCGCGGGTGGGCTCGGTGATGACCTCCGTCCTGATGTGCCCGTGGTCTTGGTCTCGTTGCACCAGAATGGCAACCTTTGGGGGATTCCTCGGGAACCCGTGTACGTCCTTGCCTCCTTAGCACCAAAGAGGAAAGTGTCCTTGCCTGCGCCCGCTGGCGCCCTCCTGGCTCCGCTCATCATGGCTCACGGTCACCACGCGCCTCATGAGGCTGGGTGGCGAGCCTAGGAGTATCCGCCCTCGTGAGGCCACCTCAGGAGACGGGGGCCCTCGCGAGGGTATTGCTCACGAAGACGTGGCGCTGGGCCGTACCGGGCCTTTGACGATGGCACGCGATGGGCCGCAGGCAGACGGGCCTGGGTACCCCCGGTCCCAGAGCCCCCGACATCTGTGTTATAATTTGATAAAATGTTTGGTAAGTAAATTAATATGCAATTGATCTCAAAGATAAGTAAATTAAGGTGATTGATTAGCATACTGGGTAAGGTGCGGACAAAGGATGTGATGGGACAAAAAACAAAAAAAATCGATCGAGAGACATGGTGGGAAGGGAGAGAACCGGTAGACGAAGCGTTATGCTGACAGAAAAAGGAACGCTACTCTTTTTTTAAATAGTATATATAGATAGATAAAGTAGATAGAGAAGGGAAGTAGTAGATATTTGGCATAGTTCATAGCAAATATTTCAATTTAGTTATCGTGCTGTATTTTTATGACACGACAAGATGTTAACGTCGATATCTTGTCTTCTTATGACACGATGAGATGTTAATGACGTTGATATCTTGTCTTCGTAAAATTTGCGACGGTGTCATGGTATACTGTTCTCTCGGCTCAGCGCTTGGAGTGGTAACCATGGCGCTCAATCTACACACATTCGCTACCACCCAATGTCTAATCAAGCTTCATCGGGACAGAACTTTTTTTGTTGTTGCAGTTTTTAAATTCTAGAACCTGTGATAGATTGATGTATATGACTTGATTTGCTCGGTACAAAACAAATCGACTTCTCAATTTATGCAGGAAGGATCCGTCCACAAAGCATGACATTTCATTTTCTCGAAAGTTGGCCTACGCGTTATTCCTAATCCTCTCAATGCAGCACCAACAACAAAAGCAACCCAAAGACAAGCAGTTAAAAAAACAAAACAAAAAAATGCCTTTCTTTATTAATAACAGCAGGAGCATTTACATCACTCATACGTCACTACAACGGCATCGCTGAAGCAGGACCCCGAACAACAGTCAGACAAGCACACACTGCCGTCATCATTTGTTGTTAGGTCAGCCCAAAAATTGTGCTTCCAGCAGCAAAAAAAGAGAAAAAAAAAACATTTGGTTACATGGCGCCTCGATAATCAGTTAATTCTAAGCAAAACAATGAACTTTGTCAGGTAACAAGAACAACACATGTCAACCAAAATCGGTAAAAAAACATTTCTTTACTGTGATGTTCTATGTAAATGTACACAGGTATGGGGCAAAAATGGGCAGCAATTAGCTTAAGGTGATGCATATGTACACAAGTTTAAGAGTCAGGTGGTTGCCGACGTCCTCGTCCAGCCTCTGCGAGTTTGCTCATTAGCGGTTTCATCTCCCGGTGTGTCTCCCAAACTGAAACACAACAGAGAGGTCAGTGTGCTTCTTCCTACGTCACTAAAGCTATAAACATGTAATTAGACTTTGGTACATAAATTTCCACCAGACCTGGGAGAGTTTAGTTAAAGTTACCATGGCTTTTACAAAAAAGGCTTCAAACAAATTCAAATAGGAAGCACAAATTAGTCTTTCTCGAACACGTAATCACAATTAATCATTGCATGCTAGTTGGTTAACACCCATCAAAGTTCATGTTCCCCTTTTCTCCATGATAATCAGAATAAGGAATCACATACATTTAGTTTGCCACCGTTGTTACTCGATGGCTATCAAACATATCTAGTGCAGAAACACCAACAAGATGCAATCATGCAAAACTTTTTCCTTTTAATTATCATCAATTAAAAATGTATGATTAAACTAAGCAAATAGATATTGAGAGATGGTAGAGATTCTTGCCTGTTGGAACCTTCATAAATAGACCAATTGCAGAAGGGAGAAATTAGACCGCTCTCCTGAGCCCTCACCTAAGCTTCTGTGGCCACTCATTTAAAAAATTGTAGGTTTAACATGCTCCTACTGCAATCTTCTCCCTGTTTAACAAATCATTATGTCCGTGACAAATAAACATAGATGCAAGGCAGTAGAGGGCACTCAGGCATGATGATGATACAGAAAAAGAAAAGGACGCAATGTTCCAAAGAAAGAAAGAAAAAGGAAATTTCACAAATATTTCTTACCGGTACAACAGTTAACAGTTGGGTTGCCTTCAATAACTTGAATTCCGTAACTCGACATACATCAAAACTGAGAACTTGGAATGTAGCAATTTACATCTGCAGGCTAACTCTTGGTTTAAAACCCATTTGGCAGAGGTCAAAATGATCACCCTAAAAGAATATTTCCAGGCAATAACGATGGCAATGTGACCCCTTCTCCCTCCATTCACACTAATATACTGATTCATCCCGGTTCACGCTTATACCCATTTGGTGGTATCATTATAACAGAAATGCCGAAGCAACCTGCCATCATATATCACTATTCACAGGGAATATGTTTGTTCTATTATTTAACACTTTCATGGTTGATGGATTCCAATGAATGGCGAATCAGTTGTAGCAGGCCCTTGACATTGTGAAAACTGAATTCAAGGACTTCCCTAACAAGAGCAATACCCTCAGCCTGACCCTTTCCCATATCAGTAACATAAGCAGCTAATGAACTTTGTGATTTTCTGGTTCCATCAAATGCATAATTTATGTCATCTGCCTGCAAAGAACAGTCAAGAAATAAAATAGTCTATTAGCAAATTAAACAGACATTTTACTGAATGATCATAAAGAAATTTTGTGATGCATTGCAGTGTATTAGAGTAGTTCAGTACTTCAGTTACCGGGATATATGTTGTCTTTTAGTTACCGTGAATTAGATAACTAGTCAGCCTGAACTAACAAGATAACTTGTAACATCAAACCAAATAGTTGAAGATTATTAGTATTATTTAAATTTGAATTACATGGAATATTAAGTATCTAGTAGCATCTTTCAATTCGTTTCCATTACAAGACCTAATTATTCTGAACTACTAGAAATTAGCGCAGGCAATGCCACTACAGTTGTAAAACAAGTGCACTTGCACAATAAGAGCAAATGACTACACAGTCTGTGCGAGAATGAAGTCAAACTAATCTGATGAAGAATAGAAGGAAGTAATATTCTAGTTTTTACCATATATGAGGGACATATTTTTGGTAGGTAGTGGCCTGTCACATACTTAGATAGTAGAGAAACAAAAGGAGAAGTTGGATGCCCTTCATCATTAATTTTCAGCACAGACAGGTTTTCTAATTATATATCCACTCTTCAGTACCATCAGGCGCCATACTTCACCTTATCTAGCAAACTGAAGAGATCACGGGAAAACATTCTGCCAGAACAGGAAGCGAGATGATTTTTTTGCAATCATTAAGCTCCATGAGAATATCGTGTTTCTACAGCAAAAAATGCATTGTTTCGCAGTAAACTGAATGATAAATCACGGAGTAGAAAATTACTAGCTTGTTCAATGCTAAGTTTTTATAAGTTATATCAACCAACAGTCTGTTCACATTTATCAAAAGCCTTAGCTCCAACAAATATAATAGGACTCATGATACTGATATTGAATGTCAAAAAGAGTAACTTACATAAGCAAGCAACCCCATCAAGTGATGATTGTTCCGGGGTATGGAATTGCCACCAATTTTAGGAGAGTACAAAGCTCTTGAAATAGCCTTAGCAGCTGTACTCTGGTTATTCAGATTATCAACATCTGAGGCAGAAGATGACGGTGACTCAGCTAGCCCCAAAAGAAGAAATTAAACAATCAGAAGGTCAATCGTTTCAAACAAAGATGAATGGTGTACTTATTCGCATTGATATGACAAAGATAAAATGAAGGTTGCCTTTGTCTAATAAATCTCACAGGAAAGATAACTTCCAAATAAAAGCTGATACACTTGCGCTTTATTAATATCGATCAGACATTAAGTGTGCCTAATTTGGAGGTATATTTGGTTTGAGGAATGTGTCAGTCCTAGGATCATCCGTTAATAACCCTTAAAGTGGACTTTATGTGTGATCGAAAAATAAGGTCTATTGGTTCACCATGCAATTTTATAGAAATTGAGGAAGAAGGTTAACCGGATAAAAAAAAACCAGATCACTTGCCTCATGATAGACCAATCTATTTCTCAAACCAAACACTCAAGCAGGCCCTTATTATGACAGGTTGCAAGAATTATTTAAATAACTATGCAACTCGAGGGAAAACCTGGAGGAACCATCAAAGATGTTGCTTGCAATGCATGTTTATCTTTAATAGCACCAGGATGCTTGTAGAAGGCAGCCTTCATATATGCCACTTCCACACATTTATAGGCCAAAGCAGCACTTGCCATTTTCTTAAGTCGCTCAAATTCACGGGCACAAAATCTAATGAAACAAATCAACAGTGAGACATTAGTATAGTTCATTGCAGGCGAGCATCATATGGCATTAAAATATGTATGCAAGAGTTAGAGGAAATAAGTAGAACTGCCATCAATTAGCAACTAAATATGAAGGCTTGTCCGCAAGAAAGCAACAGGTGATTACAAAGGATGGAAGCCCTAAAATACTAGCTACAGGAATAAGTAGCAATGAAGACAGGCTATATCAAACCAAATACTATTAAGAGATAGACATACTGTCTGAATCTTAAAGAGACGGCATTGTTGCTTACCCACAGAGGTTTCCTGTTTCAGAATATAGTCTCATAGCTTGTATAGAATCCCCTTGCTTGGAGCTATCAATACTCGGAGCTTCCAACAGAGATGCAACATGGAGAAATTTCAGGCCAGCCTCAAAGCACATGTTAGCACTCTCAAGGTCATCTCCCTTTTCCTGCAACAAGGGATGCACATGAGGGGCAACACTCTGGATGAAAACATAGACACAAAGGTTTCAAGTAATTTACTAAATATTCAAAACCTTTAAACGTTTAGACAAGTGCTTCAAATCCCGAGCCTCCTTCAGTAGCACAGATGTGTTTACTGGATTCAAAGCATCACGACTAAGAGTTGCTTGTTTTGTATTTTCAAGAACAGCCTTCTTTAGTTGCTTTGCCTTGTACGAAAGATCGCCATTTGATGAATCATTTAATGCTGGATGCTGCTTGCTTCCTTTAACAGTTGATGGATTTGTTTTCATATCCTTCTGTTCTGCATCCCCTTTATCAGGCTTAACCTGTACTGGATGTTTCCCAGAAGTCAACTTTGCATGGTCACATTGGTTTGAATTAAGATGAGGTGATGTTTTCCCGTTTTGAAGGGATGGTGGCAGTTTGTCATCACCATTGCCACGTATTGAAAGGACATGTGAATTAACTTTCTGTACCTTTACTGGATTCAGCAGACCATTCCTTGTACCAAGTTCGGAATCATCATTTTTTGAGCATTCATTGTCTTGTTTATCCTTCTGCAACTCCCCATCCTTCAAAACATGATGATGCATATCTCCACTGAGGCAGCCAGAACCATGAGCCTTAGCATGATCGGAACCAGATCCAAAATCATTTTTTTCCTTGGATAATGACAAACAGCTTTTCCCTGATTCTTGAGAAAGTACTTTTTCTGCAACTGCACTTGGATACCTTTTATGCTGATCCACAAGATTCTTATCCGTAGTTCTCAAGGGTGAAGAAGAAACTGACTCTACAGGAGAGGCCCTTGTTTCTTGAAAATCAACTTTACTCTTGTGGGAGCTAGACACCTTAGATGAACTGGAGGTAGCAGCTGCAGATGCTTGTGCATAACACATATTTTTCTTCATGGAGTTTTGAGAGAGCAGTGAATGCTGCTGGAGATGAGTATTCTCTTGGTGTTGCTCACTTAAACACTCTTTGTCACTATCAGTTCCAGCAATGGGGCCTCTGGCATGGGCAACTTTCCTATCAGCTGCCTTCAAAAAATTCAGCTCTGGCATAGGGTTTTCCTTGACATGATTACTTTCACTTAAAGCTTCTTCCACAGTATGCTTCGGAAGGGCATTGCTAACTATAGGGTCAGGACCACGCTTGCTTAGTTGCCTTTGTTTCGATTTTCTATTCTTAATGGACAATTCTGGAACATCGGATCGTCCTACATCTGAAGTCCTGATGCCCCCATTTGAGATAATTTTATCATCATTGCACTTAACTAATGAAGATGAACCATACTTTCCCGTGCTAGGTGAAACACCACTATACCGATGTAAGCTTTTTGGAGTTCCCTTGACTGAAGGACTGCTTTTGCTAATCTCAAACTCAGAGGGATGATGCTTGGCTGGCTCATTAGGTTCCTTCTTCATTTTCTTTGATGCCCTAAGGCTATCATGATCAAACCCTACACGGCTGCTCTTCGATTCTGGATGCAGCCGGTCTACCACAACAGTTTCACCTGCATAAATTGAACCATTAGAATCAAATGACTGAAATTAGAAAGAGAGAAAATGCTTAAGACTTGCACCATCATCTGACGATCCTATGTGCTTCCGTTTTCCCTTCTGTTTAGGGAAGCAGTCAACATCATCAGGATTTCTACTTGTAGGAGCCTCTAGCTTCTTCGAAGATTTTGACATCTCACCCATCTTTAAATTATTTGATGTATTTGCACTGGAATCAACTTTCAGTGTCCCTGATGTAGCGATGGATTTTATATCGCCCTGGATAGTTGGTGGAATCGTAGCTGCGCATACACCTGATGTAGCAATATCATGGCGAACATCCACACTAATATTATTTTCAGGTGCAGGGGGCATTGCACGAAGGGCTTTTGTGGTCTCATCCTCGCTTATTTTGCAGTTATTCATTCCATGCCTACAAGTTACAAATACCTATCAATTAAAAATATCATGCAGATGTATAGTAAACAAGATATTCGAGCAACACTTGCGCACTGTAAATTTATAAATGACCACATAACTAGAGATATTTGCAGGAGTTTCTAAGGTAATGGTTTGAAAATATTGCACAAATAAAATCTAAAAATAGAATGGAAGGAAAACTTACTCCAGAGTTATTGCAATTCGGAGAAATTAGAGGATATAGATACTACGAAAATGCATAAAAATATCTAAAACTGAAGAAAATGTCTCTTGGAGAAACTTACAACCAACTCTGCATGCTACACCGCCATTTTTTTGGAAGTATATCTGGATTCATCCAATAGGGTAAAAGGCGCCATTTCTCACACTTATCACAACATACCCACTGTTCGTTTATTAAAACAGGTTCCACAGGCACTGCCACAGATGATTCCATAGCTCCAGTCATGCATGCTGATGGCACAGGAGCTGATCTGTCAAAATTCAAGTGAGATATCTTGTGGTCACCATCATTTACACCATCCGACCTGCCATTATCAGTTTCTCCGGATGAAACAGTCTCCTTCTCAGGCTTCACACTCTTATCTTCACCATGAGATTTTCGAGTGATGCCATTGCTCAATTGCTTGTGTGCTTTAACCTTGAGCTTCTTCCCGGACGGAGCAGTTTGCAATGAGGAAATTTTCATTTTTCGTTTCGGCATTCCAGAAGGATTTCCACCTACATTTTCGGAGATAATATCCATGGAATCTGCATTAACTAGACTCCCCGATTCCTCCCTTTTGCACTGTGATGGTTCATCTTTTACATGCACCACTTTTCTTTTGTCTCTGTCAGCTGATGTAGCAGTACCACTAGGAGGAAGATTGTTTGGTTGACTTGAAGTTGCAGAAAGTCGATGATCGTATCCATCAGAATCATATTTGACTTTATCAACAAGTCCTTGACCAAGTGTAGGTTCTGTCTTACTGTCCTTGCTCAAGTTGTCAAAGCTATTTCTCGCTGTACATGCTTCTGAATTTGCTTTACCCTTAGGGTGATTACCATCATTTGCCAAATTAACAGCTTTTACATGTACTGACTCAATATCTCTCAAAGGGATCTTGTCCCTAATTCGTCCTTTCAGTGGAACATTCTTTGTTTCCTTCAGATTCAGATGATTTGAAACATCAGGCACCAATTTTGCTGATGCCTCAAGTGAATGTTGTTCTGTCTGTATACTTCCAGGTACAATTGAATCTTGATCATCTGAAATATCCAATAAATCAGGCATAGTCCCATTATTCATAATCGTTGAATTGTCACGCTTGCTTTTTGAACTCTTAATATTCAGAAGGTGATCCTTCTTTTCATCATAGTTATATTTATGCACCATCTGACCTTTGTCACCTTGTGCAGCAGAGGTCGTATGACACCAGTCTCGGTTTAATTCTGTTTTGTCATCATCAAATGCAGGTGCTTCGTGTTTCTTTCTTGCAGATGCTGACTTCTTTCTCAGTGCCAGAATATTTTCTGTAAGGGGTGAAAGCAAGAGTCCTCCAGGAATAGGATGGCAGGTCATTATCTGTTCAAACAACACAGTGATTAGCTCTTTAAAATCAATCAACAAAGGGTTTTACCAAGGCAAATAAACTGATGGGAAACATGTAACCTGCAAAATGGTATGCGGAGATTCGTCGGGCAGATTTTTCGGCTCAGGAGCCCCGGCGCACCCATCAAGGCTGTCATCCATAGAAGAGGAAGGGGAAATGTCGAGGCCCAGACCACTGTAGATAGCAGCAGTATTTCTTGCCAAGTGTCTATTGTTGTTCACCTTGATACGTATTTTCGGCGCCTTTTGTTCAGGACCATTCACTGCTCTGTTCAACATCCATTGCTGAGGATTACCATTTGTTCCATTGGATGTTCTTTGACAATAATCATCCTTTCCCCTGCTATCTAATCCATTCTTAACAAAATGGCTCTTCTGTGCACTCTGGAATCACATCAGAACAATTTAATAGGATGCTAATGTTTATGTACCACATGGATCCTACTAAGTAAACATGCAATGGAGAAATTTGCATAAGTATACCTCCACTGGAACATAAGGTGATCTAGAGGCACTGCCACGGTTTGGTGGAACTGCAGGGCTTCTAGATTGAGTTGCGACAGAAGGGGAATGCTGGTTCGGAGGCAAGAATGAACCATAACCCCCATATAGTGACCCTATGTAGTGTGAACGATTCTTCACATGCATCAGTATACAAGAATAATAACCCTACAGGGGAAACAGGGTGCAGCTTTTATTCCCCTTACCCGAGTTTTCAGCAAGCACTCCACCTTCAAAGTCCTTCTGGAAATGACCCAACACATTTTGAAGTCTTTCATCCTGTACATCATATTTCATTTAGAAGTTATAAATCTTTCACAAAGAAAGAAGTACTTGTTTAACAGTTCAGTTCATATAAAATAAGGAGCATACGTGGGAGAAAGCCGCTATTTAAGAGTATATATGTATATATGCCAACTAAAGTTGAATACCTAATATCTAGGCCTCATTAGCAGTAGTTAAATATAGTCTATCAAAAATTGTCCATGCCCTAACATTTCCCAAAAATTCAAATATTAACCAGGGGGTAAGAACCCTAGAGGTTTGAGACCTCCATGTCACAGATAGATTGGATCCCCTCAATCCAAACAAACTCATATGAGTTACATCCTCCATATGCCAGAGGCAACATCATCACGTACCTCACTGTTCAGTAATGAAAGCAGGATCAAGAATGCAAACCATGAATAGATATATGGAATATGGTATGTACATATGTCCTTTTAGACCATAGCCTCAATATGGCATTGCGTAGGAACAGGCATATCATGCAACATCACATGAAATTTCTAAAACACAGAGAATCTCATATGATACTGCCTTCCTAATGATAACTATTCCATAATATATTTCTGCAAGGTTCCAAAAAAATGCAACTATTATCTGTCTCATCACCCACCTAGTAGTGATTATGCAGAGTAATGGTGATTATACGGTACAAGCAGGAGCACCAATTAATTGTACATGGCCAAGTTGATCCGTTTTTAGAAGACTATACTTTTGTCAAAAGCAAAACTTTCTGTATGCATTCTAATACTGAAATTCCTGATGCACAAAACAGTGTTCTTATTTCTGTACATTCTACCAATCCTACCAGCACACATGTTTACATGTGAAATAAAAATAATAATGATAAAGTGTAGGATGTCAATAGAGAGAGTTTTAGTCAAATACAACTACATGTCATCTAATCGTATAGAAATTTGCATCACCTAAGGTTTTTGATTATGCTACTGCTGCGGTTGGTACCTTGTTTGACAAAGGAGTCCATGTGAATAGACAGGTAGTCAACAAATACAACAAAAATATAGGTCTAACCTTAGTTGGCATAAATGCGGAGCTTCTTATAGATAGTTTATACTTTATGATGTAACATGTTCCCTTGATTAATAGAATCAGATCGCTCGCCTATAAAAACTTCTATACTTTCAGATCATACAAGACAGACTTCTACTAGAAAACAATTATGGGTTATGTCTTGGCAGGTTTAGTGAGCCTCTAGATTAGGACTAGAGAAAGTTTATCAAAAGCAACTAGGAGACAATAGCAAATGGTTTGGCTCGACTGGCACAACTTCTTCACATAGCAGTTCTGTTACCTATCACAACAGAATCTAGCATCACGAGATAAATATTCATCTCTTATTTGATAAGCATGAACTTTGCACGAAAACATATCCATGGCTCAAAAACACCCTGCATCAGCCCATCTCCCACGCCATTTACTTCATTCTATTTATACACAGTCAGCGATCATCTCAGACAGTTTTGACCAAGAGGAAATGTAACTGAAAGCAGGCATATAATCAATTCTGTAAACTGTTAAAGTATCATCATGGGCTAAACCGATGCAAGTGACAAAAACCTGTTTGTGTGTTAAATTATGAAAGCTCCTGAATTCACTTAAAAGATGTACCAAAAATCACTGTAAACAAACATGGGTGGCAGAATAAAAACTTAGAAACTAACTGGACTCCCCAGCATCAGCTCCAAAGCCAACACATAATTTGCAGGAAATCAGCTAAAGCCAACACATTAACCACATTTCATCTGACCAGGGGGGCAGGCAATTACCTCAGAAACCCCCATGGGCACAACAGCCATGATAACTGTTCTGGATTATACAAACAACCATACCGGTTAGTAATCACCTCCATTATGAACCAGAAATAAAAACCCGGCAGCTGATACGCAGCAGAATTCACGCAAAAATTCGTAATGCTGCAAGCGAGCTAGCGCAATTACTAGTGCACGAAACAATAAGGCAAGTACAGTACACCAGGGTGCCACCAGCTCATCAACCATCCAATCCAATCCACCCGCACGGAGAGAGAAGGAGAAAAACACGAAGCAAGAGAGCGTCGCTTACGATGTATGTGAGCGAGTCGGGATCAAGGAGCTCGTGGCCGCCCGCGTCCGGGCTGCCGCCGTCGCCGCCCAACGCCTGGCTGTCCTCGAGCTCGAGCTCCCCCTCCTCGTGGCCCGCCCCCCTCCGCGCCCCGCCGCCCAGCATCTCACATCGGCGCGGAGCGATCCCCGGCGATCGCCCCAACAGCTTCTCCGGAAACCGCGGACGCGCCGCCCCGCGCCGCCGAGATCACCGCCGCCGCCGCCGCCGCCTAGGGTATCCTGCGTCGTTTTTTATTTAGATCTTTATTTTATTTTCCTGTGTTTCCTCGCTCGTCGCCTTTGGGTGCGTTCTTCTCGGAGGAAGCGGGGAGGAGAAAGGGGAAAATATTTCGCGACGGGAAAATATTGTTAACGCGCACGGACGCCGCTAGTCACCTGCGCTGCTAGTCCGGAGCAGGATCCAACCAGCGTCCAGCGATTAGCTCTTTCCCGGATCGTCCCTGTGCGGTCCAGATATTGCCTTGGGCGCGTGGTGCGCCTGGCTGCCGCGGGATCTCCGTCGGACGGCCGGGATGGGGGCTCGGGGGAATAGAAGTGGAATTCTTTGTTTGGCGCGGGTGGGAAGGGAAATGCAGCGCACGGCGCGTCGCATCGTCGCTTGTGCGCGAAACAACACATGCTTGGAAAGGAAACGTGAGGCGATTGGTGTTGGTGAGAGCATCCAGCGCTGACGCGCCACACGACGGGGGTCGGTTTCGTCGTATTTGTGTCCGACTCGCGGCAACCAGACCAGCCACCAAACATGAGGGCATGTACAATGCATAGCCTCAAGATGATGCCTCACAGAATCATTAACAAAAGGTGTCGATTCCTGTAGGGGGTCCACCACGCGCGAAACGCTAAGGGACGACCGAGAGGGCGATTGCTTGGCGATCTCCTGTTGGCGCTAGGGTTAGGTTTTTGGCGGCGGGGGTGGTGTGATTACGGTGGTGTCTAGGGTGGCGACTGCGTCTCCCTCGACACGGACTGGTGTAGTCTCTCCTCCACGGAGTGGCGCTATGGCGGAGAAGGCGAAGGCGACTCCAGCGGTGACCCCGGCGAAGAAGGCGACCCCGGGGAAAACAAACAGTGCGTGATCCTCAAAGTCCCCGATCACGTGCAAGACGCCGGATCCCACTGCGAGCCTCTCAACGAGATTGGGAGGGGTGGTGTTGTTGGACAAGGAGGCGGAGGGTTTCGTCTATGAAGAACCAGATCAGATCTTGCCCAAAAATATGAAGTGGTCAACGGTGGGGAAATCGTTCTCCCAGAGACCGCTGAACAGGATAGTGCTTGAGAAGACAATGCATAGGGCTTGGGGGCTTCACCACGAGGCAAGGTTCCGTGACATGGGCGACAACATCTTCGTTGTCCACTTTGGGAGCGAGGGGGATTGGAGACACGCTATGAACAGTGGCCCTTGGCAATATGATTTTAGTGTTTTGGCTTTGAAGGAGTATGAGAGCAATGTTAGGCCTTCTGAGATGGTCTTCGACAATATTGAAGTCTGGGTCAAAGTTAAGGATCTCCCACCTGGAAAGAGGACGGATGCGTTCGGACGAGCACTGGGCAACTGGTTGGGAGAGGTTGTTAGAGTGGACGTTGATAAGGATGGCATGGCCAGAGGTAATCAGCTGCGGGTTAGAGCAAGGATCCCTCTTTTCGAGCCGCTGGTGTCGTGGTTCTAAGTCTGACAGTAGAATGGGGGGGTAGGTATATAGAGGCAAGATCCTAGCTATGGAAGAGTTGTACACGCGAGTTTTACGAGTTCAGGCCCTTCTCGGAGGAAGTAACAGCCCTACGTCTCGGAGCCCGGAGGCGGTCGACTGGATATATGCGTGTGAGTTACAAGAGGTGTGAAGCCTTGTCCCGGAGGAGGGGGTGGCTTATATAGAGTGCGCCAAGACCCCAGCTCCTCTCCGTTACACAGGGTTCAATGTTCACAAAGAAGGAGCGTTACTGGTAACGTCCGAAGTAAAGTGCTATAAATGACTATTAAAGCTATGACTTAATCCCGACCGTTGCAGAGTGAGTGGCTCTCCATCTTTTGGTAGTCGAGTGGTTGTTTGCATGGTCGAGTGTCTTCAAGACTGTCGAGTGAAACATGGCTTTATGGTCGAGTGGATGATGGTATTTCTTCGACTGCTTTTGGTTCTTTTAGAGATGTCCTTGGGAGGGTATCTTGGACAGATCCATGACCCTACCCTAGGTACATAGCTTCATCATTATCCCCCGAATGGATCAAGGTTTGGGTGAGGAAGGAGTTGAGAACACTTTCGATTCATTCTTCGTGCTATGAGTATATCTTGCTCTGGATCAATGAACTGAGGGGATAACATCAACTTCTTTTTCAGTCGCCTTGGTCCATTCTTTGTTTTTGTCGAATGAGCTTTCACGGTAGAGTTCCGAATGATGATGTGGAGGATGTTTTCAGTCTGACAAGTTGCTCTGCTCTCCACGGATTTCGCGGGATTCGAATTCCGGGAAGCGCGCCAGACGGGCGAGGCTGTGGTAATCGGGACGGATTAGGCAGGTCGCCTCGATCCCCGCGCCACCTTTTTTGTCACGTATCGCGCGCGCGACTGTTGCGAGATTTGTCTAGATCGTCTGGGCCTACCAGTCAGTCACTCGGGGAATGACCTTATAAAAGGCACCGGACCGGGCCTATGAACAGCGCGATCCCATTCTCTTTCTTCTTCCTCAGGCTTCTCCGCCGCGCTCGCTTCCGCTCTCGGTGTCGCAACCTCGCTCGGACTCGATCCGCCGCCATGGGAAGAGAGAAGACAGTGGCGCTGGAGCGCGCGAAGAAGGCGACCGCGAAGGCGAAGGGCAAGAGGACCAGCCGGGGCGGATCTTCGTCAAGATCCAGCCTGCCGCCGGGCTGGATCCAGGGTGACTGGATCCGTTCGACGATCAGCCAGGACGACATCGACGATCTGGTGGAGGGGGGACTGATCCCCCACAAATCGGCGCGGCTCCCGGGGAACGAGACCGAGCCGCAGCCGCGGGAGGGTGAGTGCGTTCTCCTCGCCACTCACGTCGACTGCGGGTTTTCTCCGCCTCCCCATCCTTTCTTCCGTGGCTTTTTGAACTTCTTCGGGGCTCAACTCCACCACTTCACTCCAAACACCATAGTTTATCTGGCTGCTTTTGTGTCAATGTGTGAAAATTTCTTGGGTTGTCGATCGCACTGGGGTCTCTTCAAACACATCTTCACCTATCGCTCCCAGTCGGTCAAGAAGGCCAACCCGAGTGACGAGAGGACGCACGTGATCCAGATGTGTGGGGGCCTTGGGATCCAAATGAGGAACAAGAGCACCTTCCCAGCGATGATCCTTCCCGACTCGGTCCGGGGCTGGCAGTCGACTTGGTTTTACTGTAAGGACCAGCCGACCCTGGGTCAGTCGACTGGACTTCCTCCCTTTTCCCTGGCTCGAGTGGAGAAGCCTTCCTCCTTGAGGGTGGTCCCAGAAGAGAAGGCGCAGGTCAAGGTGTTGGTCAAGCGGGTCGTCCAACTTATCCGAGACGGGGTGACTGGGATGGACCTGCTGGAGGTCTTTCTCAGTCGACGCATCCAACCGCTTCAGACCCGTGACCATCCGATGTGGATGTACTCGAGACTCGAGGACTCCACTCGGATCCACCCGGAGGACGTCGGTGAAGACACCTTGGAGAAGTGGCTGAGGGGAATCACTAGCAACAAAGACAATCCCCGGGGGTCTAGGAGGGTGATTCCATTTGACCACTCGCGCCAGCCGGAACAGGTATGATTCTACTTTGCCAAGTATCTTCTCGATTCACTGTGTGGCACCTTGTTGATGGTCGACTGTATTTCTTTTGCTCGTTGTCCTTTCAGGCTCTCATTGATATGTACTCGATGCCCATGTGGGGGAACGTTGCAGAAAACAAAAATTTTCCTACTCGTTTCACCAAGATCCATCTAGGAGTTCATCTGGCAACGAGCCATCGGATGCATCTACATACCTTTGTAGATCGCGTGCGGAAGCGTTCAAAGAACGGTGATGATGTAGTCGTACACGACGTGATCCAAATCACCGATGACCAAGCGCCGAACGGACGGCACCTCCGCGTTCAACACACGTACGGGACGGGAGACGTCTCCTCCTTCTTGATCCAGCAAGGGGAAAGGAGAGGTTGATGAAGATCCAGCAGCACGACGGCGTGGTGGTGGATGCAGGGCGTCACAGTAGCAGGGCTTCGCCTATACTACGAGAGAGAGACGTAACGGGGAGAGAGGGAGGCGCCAGGGGCTGGTGTGCTAAATCCCTCCTCTCCCCCACTATATATATAGGAGGGCCAAGGGGGGGTGGTGCGCAGCCTAGGAGATCTGATCTCCTAGGTGCGGCGGCCAGGGGGAGGATTCCCTCCCCCCCAAGGCACCCAGAGGTGCCTTCCACCACTTGGACTCCTCCCCCTTGGAAACCCTAGGCGCATGGGCCTAGTGGGGCTGGTGCCCTTGGCCCATGAAGGCCAAGGCGCACCCCCTACAGCCCATGTGCCCCCCCGGACAGGTGGCCCCACCCGGTGGGCCCCCGGGACCCCTCCGGTGGTCCCGGTACAATACCGATAACCCCGAAACTTGTCCCGATGGCCGAAACAGCATTTCCTATATATAATTCTTTACCTCCGGACCATTCCGGAACTCCTCGTGACGTCCGGGATCTCATCCGGGACTCCGAACAACATTCGGGTTTCTGCATATACATATCTTCACAACCCTAGCGTCACCGAACCTTAAGTGTGTAGACCCTACGGGTTCGGGAGACAAGCAGACATGACCGAGACGACTCTCCGGTCAATAACCAACAGAGGGATCTGGATACCCATGTTGGCTCCCACATGCTCCACGATGATCTCATCGGATGAACCACGATGTCAAGGATTCAATCAACCCCGTATGCAATTCCCTTTGTCAATCGATATGTTACTTGCCCGAGATTCGATCATCGGTATCCCAATACCTCGTTCAATCTCGTTACCGGCAAGTCACTTTACTCGTACCGTAATGCATGATCCCGTGACCAGACACTTGGTCACTTTGAGCTCAATATGATGATGCATTACCGAGTGGGCCCAGTGATACCTCTCCGTCATACGGAGTGACAAATCCCAATCTTGATCCATGTCAACCCAACAGACACTTTCGGAGATACCCGTAGTCTATCTTTATTGTCACCCAGTTACGTTGTGACGTTTGGCATACCCAAAGCACTCCTACGGTATCCGGGAGTTACACGATCTCATGGTCTAAGGAAAAGATACTTTGACATTGGAAAACTCTAGCAAACGAACTATACGATCTTGTGCTATGTTTAGGATTGGGTCTAGTCCATCACATCATTCTCCTAATGATGTGATCTCGTTATCAATGACATCCAATGTCCATAGTCAGGAAACCATGACTATCTGTTGATCAACGAGCTAGTCAACTAGAGGCTCACTAGGGACATGTTGGTGTCTGTTATTCACACATGTATTACGATTTCCGGATAACACAATTATAGCATGAATAAAGACAATTATCATGAACAAGGAAATATAATAATAATGCTTTTATTATTGCCTCTAGGGCATATTTCCAACAGTCTCCCACTTGCACTAGAGTCAATAATCTAGTTACATTGTGATGAATCGAACACCCATGGTATTCTGGTGTTGATCATGTTTTGCCCTAGGGAGAGGTTTAGTCAACGGATCTGCTACATTCAGGTCCGTATGTACTTTACAAATCTCTATGTCTCCATTTTGAACATTTTCACGAATGGAGTTGAAGCGACGCTTGATGTGCCTTGTCTTCTTGTGAAACCTGGGCTCCTTGGCAAGTGCAATAGCTCCAGTGTTGTCACAAAAGAGTTTGATTGGCCCCGACGCATTGGGTATGACTCCTAGGTCGGTGATGAACTCCTTCACCCATATTGCTTCATGTGCTGCCTCCGAGGCTGCCATGTACTCCGCTTCACATGTAGATCCCGCTACGACGCTCTGCTTGCAGCTGCACCAGCTCACTGCTCCACCATTCAACATATACACGTATCCGGTTTGTGACTTAGAGTCATCCAGATCTGTGTCGAAGCTAGCGTCGACGTAACCCTTTACGACGAGCTCTTCGTCACCTCCATAAACGAGAAACATTTCCTTAGTCCTTTTCAGGTACTTCAGGATATTCTTGACCGCTGTCCAGTGTTCCTTGCCGGGATTACTTTGGTATCTGCCTACCAAACTTACGGCAAGGTTTACATCAGGTCTGGTACACAGCATGGCATACATAATAGAACCTAAGGCCGAGGCATAGGGGATGACACTCATCTCTTCTATTTCTTCTGCCGTGGTCGGACATTGAGCTGAGCTCAATTTCACACCTTGTAACACAGGTAAGAACCCCTTCTTAGAATGATCCATATTGAACTTCTTCAATATCTTATCAAGGTATGTGCTTTGTGAAAGACCTATGAGGCGTCTCGATCTATCTCTATAGATTTTGATGCCTAATATATAAGTAGCTTCTCCAAGGTCCTTCATTGAAAAACTCTTATTCAAGTAGGCCTTGATGCTGTCCAAGAGTTCTATATCATTTCCCATCAATAGTATGTCATCTACATATAATATGAGAAATGCTACAGAGCTCCCACTCACCTTTTTGTAAACGCAGGCTTCTCCATAAGTCTGTGTAAACCCAAACGCTTTGATCATCTCATCAAAGCGAATGTTCCAACTCCGAGATGCTTGCACCAGCCCAT
Source organism: Triticum urartu (assembly GCF_056163025.1). NCBI lineage: Eukaryota > Viridiplantae > Streptophyta > Magnoliopsida > Poales > Poaceae > Triticum > Triticum urartu. Next base: position 421,690,180 of record NC_141873.1, on the reverse strand, counting down.
AAATCGAGCGTTGGAGCTTGCACACCTTGTCAGCATTCTTAGGATCGACAAAACCTTCCGGCTGCATCATATACAATTCTTCCTTAAGGAAACCATTAAGGAATGCCGTTTTGACGTCCATTTGCCATATCTCATAATCGTAGAATGCGGCAATTGCTAACATGATTCGGACGGACTTTAGCTTCGCTACCGGTGAGAAAGTCTCATCGTAGTCAACCCCTTGAACTTGTCGATAACCCTTAGCGACAAGCCGAGCTTTATAGATGGTCACATTACCATCCGCGTCTGTCTTCTTCTTAAAGATCCATTTATTCTCTATGGCTCGCCGTTCAACGGGCAAGTCAGTCAAAGTCCATACTTCGTTTTCATACATGGATCCTATCTCGGATTTCATGGCTTCTAGCCATTTGTCGGAATCCGGGCCCACCATCGCTTCTTCATAGTTCGAAGGTTCACCGTTGTCTAACAACATGATTTCCAAGACAGGGTTGCCGTACCACTCTGGTGCGGAACGTGTCCTTGTGGACCTTCGAATCTCAGTAGGAGCTTGATCAGAAGTATCTTGATCATTATAATTAACTTCCTCTCTAGCCGGTGCAGGCACCTCAGGAACATTTTCTTGAGTCGCGCCATTTGCCGGTTCAAGAGGTAATACTTCATCAAGCTCTACTTTCCTCCCACTTACTTCTTTCGAGAGAAACTCTTTCTCTAGAAAGGACCCATTCTTGGCAACAAAGATCTTGCCTTCGGATCTGAGGTAGAAGGTGTACCCAATAGTTTCTTTTGGGTATCCTATGAAGACGCATTTTTCCGACTTGGGTTCGAGCTTCTCAGGTTGAAGTTTCTTCACATAAGCATCGCATCCCCAAACTTTTAGAAACGACAGCTTAGGTTTCTTCCCAAACCATAATTCATACGGTGTCGTCTCAACGGATTTCGACGGAGCCCTATTTAAAGTGAATGCGGCAGTCTCTAAAGCATAGCCCCAAAAAGATAGCGGTAAATCAGTAAGAGACATCATAGACCGCACCATATCCAATAGAGTGCGATTACGACATTCGGACACACCGTTACGTTGAGGTGTTCCAGGCGGCGTGAGTTGTGAAACTATTCCACATTTTCTTAAGTGTGTACCAAATTCGTGACTCAAGTATTCTCCTCCACGATCTGATCGTAGAAACTTGATTTTCCTATCACGTTGATTCTCAACCTCACTCTGAAATTCCTTGAACTTTTCAAAGGTTTTAGACTTGTGTTTCATTAAGTAGACATACCCATATCTACTTAAGTCATCAGTGAGGGTGAGAACATAACGATAGCCACCGCGAGCCTCAACACTCATTGGTCCGCACACATCAGTATGTATGATTTCCAATAAGTCGGTTGCTCGCTCCATTGTTCCTGAGAACGGAGTCTTGGTCATTTTACCCATAAGGCATGGTTCGCACGTGTCAAATGATTCATAATCAAGAGACTCTAAAAGTCCATCTGCATGGAGCTTCTTCATGCGTTTGACACCTATGTGACCAAGGCGGCAGTGCCACAAGTATGTGGAACTATCATTATCAACCTTACATCTTTTGGCACTCACATTATGAACATGTGTAGCATTACGTTCGAGACTCATTAAGAATAAACCATTCACCATAGGAGCATGACCATAAAACATATCTCTCATATAAATGGAACAACCATTATTCTCAGATTTAAATGAGTAGCCATCTCGAATTAAACAAGATCCCGATACAATGTTCATGCTCAAAGCTGGCACTAAATAACAGTTATTGAGGTTTAAAACTAATCCCGTAGGTAAATGCAGAGGCAGCGTGCCGACGGTGATCACATCAACCTTGGAACCATTCCCGACGCGCATCGTCACCTCGTCCTTTGCCAGTCTCCGTTTATTCCGCAGCTCCTGCTGTGAGTTACAAATATGAGCAACGGCACCGGTATCAAATACCCAGGAGTCACTACGAGTACTGGTAAGGTACACATCAATTACAAGTATATCAAATATACCTTTGGTGTTGCCGGCCTTCTTGTCCGCTAAGTATTTGGGGCAGTTCCGTTTCCAGTGACCCTTCCCTTTGCAATAAAAGCACTCCGTCTCAGGCTTGGGTCCATTCTTTGGCTTCTTCCCGGCAGCTTGCTTGCCGGGCGCGGCAACCTCCTTGCCGTCCTTCTTGAAGTTCTTTTTACCCTTGCCTTTCTTGAACTTAGTGGTTTTATTGACCATCAACACTTGATGTTCCTTCTTGACTTCTACCTCCGCTGATTTCAGCATAGAGAACAACTCAGGAATGGTCTTTTGCATCCCCTGCATGTTGAAGTTCATCAGAAAGCTCTTGTAGCTTGGTGGAAGCGACTGGAGGATTCTGTCAATGACCGCATCATCCGGGAGATTAACTCCCAGCTGAGACAAGCGGTTATGTAACCCAGACATAGTGAGTATGTGCTCACTGACAGAACTATTTTCCTCCATCTTACAGCTGAAGAACTTATCGGAGACTTCATATCTCTCGATCCGGGCATGAGCTTGAAAAACCATTTTCAGCTCTTCGAACATCTCATATGCTCCATGTCTCTCAAAACGCTTTTGGAGCCCCGGCTCTAAGCTGTAAAGCATGCCGCACTGAACGAGGGAGTAGTCGTCAACACGTGTCTGCCAAGCGTTCATAACATCTTGGTTCTGTGGGACGGGAGGATCACCTAGCGGTCCTTGTAGGACATAATCTTTCTTGGCAGCTATGAGGATGATCCTCAGGTTCCGGACCCAGTCCGTATAGTTACTGCCATCGTCTTTCAGCTTGGTTTTCTCTAGGAACGCGTTGAAGTTGAGGACTACGTGGGCCATTTGATCTACAAGACATAGTGTAAAATATTTTAGACTAAGTTCATGATAATTAAGTTCATCTAATCAAATTATTAATGAACTCCCACTTAGATTAGACATCCCTCTAGTCATATAAGTATTACATGATCCGAGTTAACTAGACCGTGTCCGATCATCACATGAGACGGACTAGTCAACGTCGGTGAACATCTTCATGTTGATCGTATCTTCTATACGACTCATGCTCGACCTTTCGGTCTTCTGTGTTCCGAGGCCATGTCTGTACATGCTAGGCTCGTCAAGTTAACCCCAAGTGTTTTGCATGTGTTCCGAGGCCATGTCTGTACATGCTAGGCTCGTCAACACCCGTTGTATGTGAACGTAAGGATCCATCACACCCGATCATCACGGCGTGCTTAGAAACGACGAACTTTAGTAACGGTGCACAGTTAGGGGAGAACACCTCTTGAAATTGTTATGAGGGATCATCTTATTTACTACCGTCGTTCTAAGTAAACAAGATGCAAAAACATGATAAACATCACATGCAATCAAATAATAATCGTGACATGATATGGCCAATATCACATAGCTCCTTTGATCTCCATCTTGGGGCTCCATGATCATCTTGTCACCGGCTTGACACCATGATCTCCATCATCATGATCTCCATCATCGTGTCTCCATGAAGTTGCTCGCCAACTATTACTTCTACTACTATGGCTAACGCGTTTAGCAATAAAGTAAAGTAATTTACATGGCGTTTCTCGATGACACGCAGGTCATATAAAAGAATAAAGACAACTCCTATGGCTCCTGCCGGTTGTCATACTCATCGACATGCAAGTCGTGATTCCTATTACAATAGCATGAACATCTCATACATCACATATAGATCATTCATCATTCATCACAACTTTGGCCATATCATATCACAAACCACTTGCTGCAAAAACAAGTTAGACGTCCTCTAATTGTTGTTGCAAGTTTTACGTGGCTGATTTAGGATTCTAGCAAGAACGTCTTCTTACCTACGTTAAAGCCACAACGTGATTTGTCAACTTCTATTTACCCTTCATAAGGACCCTGTTCATCGAATCCGCTCCAACTAAAGTGGGAGAGACAGACACCCGCCAGCCACCTTATGCAACTAGTGCATGTTAGTCGGTGGAACCGGTCTCACGTAAGCGTACGTGTAAGGTTGGTCCGGGCCGCTTCATCCCACAATGCCGTTGAAGCAAGAAAAGACTAGTAGCGGCAAGAAAGTTGACAAATCTACGCCCACAACAAATTGTGTTCTACTCGCGCAAGAAGAACTACGCATAGACCTAGCTCATGATGCCACTGTGGGGGAACGTTGCAGAAAACAAAAATTTTCCTACTCGTTTCACCAAGATCCATCTAGGAGTTCATCTGGCAACGAGCCATCGGATGCATCTACATACCTTTGTAGATCGCGTGCGGAAGCGTTCAAAGAACGGTGATGATGTAGTCGTACACGACGTGATCCAAATCACCGATGACCAAGCGCCGAACGGACGGCACCTCCGCGTTCAACACACGTACGGGACGGGAGACATCTCCTCCTTCTTGATCCAGCAAGGGGAAAGGAGAGGTTGATGAAGATCCAGCAGCACGACGGCGTGGTGGTGGATGCAGGGCATCACAGTAGCAGGGCTTCGCCTATACTACGAGAGAGAGACGTAACGGGGAGAGAGGGAGGCGCCAGGGGCTGGTGTGCTAAATCCCTCCTCTCCCCCACTATATATATAGGAGGGCCAAGGGGGGGGTGCGCAGCCTAGGAGATCTGATCTCCTAGGTGCGGCGGCCAGGGGGAGGATTCCCTCCCCCCCAAGGCACCCAGAGGTGCCTTCCACCACTTGGACTCCTCCCCCTTGGAAACCCTAGGCGCATGGGCCTAGTGGGGCTGGTGCCCTTGGCCCATGAAGGCCAAGGCGCACCCCCTACAGCCCATGTGCCCCCCCGGACAGGTGGCCCCACCCGGTGGGCCCCCGGGACCCCTCCGGTGGTCCCGGTACAATACCGATAACCCCGAAACTTGTCCCGATGGCCGAAACAGCATTTCCTATATATAATTCTTTACCTCCGGACCATTCCGGAACTCCTCGTGACGTCCGGGATCTCATCCGGGACTCCGAACAACATTCGGGTTTCTGCATATACATATCTTCACAACCCTAGCGTCACCGAACCTTAAGTGTGTAGACCCTACGGGTTCGGGAGACAAGCAGACATGACCGAGACGACTCTCCGGTCAATAACCAACAGAGGGATCTGGATACCCATGTTGGCTCCCACATGCTCCACGATGATCTCATCGGATGAACCACGATGTCAAGGATTCAATCAACCCCGTATGCAATTCCCTTTGTCAATCGATATGTTACTTGCCCGAGATTCGATCATCGGTATCCCAATACCTCGTTCAATCTCGTTACCGGCAAGTCACTTTACTCGTACCGTAATGCATGATCCCGTGACCAGACACTTGGTCACTTTGAGCTCAATATGATGATGCATTACCGAGTGGGCCCAGTGATACCTCTCCGTCATACGGAGTGACAAATCCCAGTCTTGATCCATGTCAACCCAACAGACACTTTCGGAGATACCCGTAGTCTACCTTTATTGTCACCCAGTTACGTTGTGACGTTTGGCATACCCAAAGCACTCCTACGGTATCCGAGAGTTACACGATCTCATGGTCTAAGGAAAAGATACTTTGACATTGGAAAACTCTAGCAAACAAACTATACGATCTTGTGCTATGTTTAGGATTGGGTCTAGTCCATCACATCATTCTCCTAATGATGTGATCTCGTTATCAATGACATCCAATGTCCATAGTCAGGAAACCATGACTATCTGTTGATCAACGAGCTAGTCAACTAGAGGCTCACTAGAGACATGTTGGTGTCTGTTATTCACACATGTATTACGATTTCCGGATAACACAATTATAGCATGAATAAAGACAATTATCATGAACAAGGAAATATAATAATAATGCTTTTATTATTGCCTCTAGGGCATATTTCCAACAGCCCAATGGGGTGCAGGGGCAAGACGCCGATGAAGGAGCGAGCGGGGGCGAGAGCGGCGAGTGGCACTCGGATGCGGAGGAGGACGAGGAGAGTGACGACTCGAGTGATGACGAAGAGGTCGACTCGCCTCCTCGTAGAGAGAGGAGATCCAAGCACGCTCACGACCCAGCGAGCACCCCGGACCTGGCGACCGCACTGACTGGGCAGTCTTCGAAGTGCCCCCGGACGTCTTCCCCAGCGCCAATTGAGAAGGCCCCGAAGCAGCCCAAGGTTGTGCCACCTCCAGCGCCAAAAGCACCGAAAGCCACCTCCTCCAAACTGCCAAAGGCTTTGCCCAAGATCAAAGTGACCGTCCCTACCATCTCCGGGTAATCATCTGACTTGTTCTTTTCATCGACTCGAGCAACAGAACGTAACCGACTAGGTGCGGACATTTGCAGTGCTGCTACATCAGGAACCTCTTCTTACCAGTACCGAGATGAGGAGATGGAAGATGCGGTTACCTCCAACCCAGGTTAAAACTCTTATGATCTTGTTCTTGACTACTCGGTCGATTGAATTCTAGCAGTTCACTTTGGGGCCGACTAATCTTCTCTGCAGCTCCACCCAACGTCATCGATCTCCCAGATGATGATGAAGATGTGGCTCCTAGGCCCAAAAAGAATAAAAAGGTGGCGGCTGGTAAGGCGTCTCAGCAGGGACCAACGACAACACCAACCGTCCATCAATCTGAAGATGCGGGCGGGGCCTCTGTAACCTTCGCTGAACTTTTGTCGAGTGAGCGCCCAGCACCGTCGACTGTACCGGTGATTCCTTCAGTCGTCTCATCACACGCCTCGGAGGTCCAAGCTACTGCACCTGGGTCGTCTGCCCTCTTCTTCACCAGCTACCTTGTCCCGGAAAACCAGTCGGATGCGGCTGCAGAAGCCATCCGTCAGGCTAACGTGATGATGGAGCGGATGAAGACGGTGCACGAGAATAGCCAGGCTTCTTACGATGCCAGCGCTGCTCTCCGGGCCAATGTCCAGGTAAGTAAACTTTCAACTGCCCTTGTTCTATCAGGATATGCTACCCGAAAATTTTTCTTCCATACGATCTCCTGTTGTTTGCGTCGAATCTGTACACCCACTGGGTGTTTTGTTGTCTTTGGTGTTTGCGCTCTTCCACTCGGTCTGGGCGAGTAGGATATGAACCGGTGGGGGCACGCTGAGTGCACCCACTGGGTGTAGTCCTCGAGACCGCAGTCGACTGCTGGCAGTCGACTGGGGCCTGAGTTCTTTTTCCTTTCTTTTCTTCCACTCGACCCGGGTGGACCGGTCGAATAGGATCTGAACCAGTGGGGGCACGTCAAGTGCACCCACTGGGTGTAGTCCCTGAGACCGCAGTCGACTGCTGGCAGTCGGCCGGGGTCTGAATAGTTTTTTTACTCGACCCGGGCGGACCGGTCGAGTGGGGTCTTGATCAGCGGGGGCACGCCAAGTGCACCCGCTGGGTGTAGTCCCCGAGACCACAGTCAACTGCGTGCAGTCAACTGGGGTCTAAGTGAACTCTTTAGGTTTTATTCACTCAGAAGTAAATAATTTTTGATCTTGTTGATTGACACGTCTTTTGCCTCCTGCAGAAATCTTGTACTCTCATTTCCAAGTTTGTTGATCTTGAAGAGAAGCAGAGGCAACTCAACCTCGACTTGGAGCTGGCCCAACAGAACCTGAAGAAAGCTCAAGATGAAGCTGCTGGTACGGAAGGTAACTGCCTGTCGACTGTCTTTTAATATATTTCTTTGATCTCTTGTTTGATTCGATTGCTTCTTTTGCAGAGAAAATGAAGTTGGCTCTGGAGAAGAAGGACTCGGACCTCGCCGCTGCGCAGAAGGAAGCCCAAGATAAAACTGCCCTTGCAGACCAGAAGCTGGCTTCAGTCGGAGCGCTGGAAGGGCAGGTGAACAAATTGAAGTCCTGCCTCAATGAGTCCAACCGAGAAGTGAGTCGTCTGAAGAAGGATAAAATTGTCCTGAATGAAAAGCTGGAGTCTGTGGTCCACAAGAGGAATGACATGGAAGCTTATCTGAGAACTCTTGCCAAGAAGCTCTATCTGATGCTGAAGGTACTCCTTTCAAACTGACTGTGTTGATGCTTGCAAATGAATCCTGTCCAGTCGACTCACTAATTTTTTGACTGCAGAATTCTATCAAGACTTTGACGAGGAAACCGGAAGGGTCGAGACGGGTCTGGACCCTATCGCTTCTCCAGTTTGCAATGAAACTGCCATGAATGTGCTCCGACTGGAGTCTCGTGTCGCCGGCGTCACAAGTTACCTCGCGCGTCTGAAGGTGGCAGTCTCACGAGTCGACTCATTGCTCTGGCCAAAGGCGACGCTTCAGAACGACCTGGAATATCTGATGGCTCGACTCGAGGAGATCCCTGATCGAGTGCAAGAATGGAAGAAGTCCTTCGCCCGGTGTGGTGCTGACGTGGCGCTGTCCTTGGTGCGAGTCCACTGCAAGGAAGCTCGTGAAGACAAGCTGGCAGCGATCAAGGTCGCCAACACCAAAAGGCATGACTTCCAGTCCTTTATGGAGACTTTCATTGCTGCTGCTACTCGGATCGTGGATGGGATCGACTTGGATGAGTTCGTCGAACCTGCCAGCCCTCCTCCTGCCGAGTGAACAAACTTATGAGATTTGAATCTGCCTTAAATTTGCTTCGGGATGCTGAGTGATTGCTGTAACCGTTAAACTCCTTCGGGCTTGATGCTCGAATACTTTGATTTGCTGCTTGGAACTTTAGAATTTATCCAAATTTGGTTTATTTCCAAATATGCTTGCGTTTTGCCTTCAAGTGGACTTTGTTCTTTACTCGGAATAATCTTTGTGCTTGAGACGTAGCTCTGAGGTGGTGACTCCAGTCGACCTGCACTTTGTCGTCCTTGCAGATCGGGACGGAGCACACATTGCAGTCGACCTGCACCTCGTCGTCCTTGCGGATAGGGATGGAGCGCACATTGTACTTGTGGTGTAGCTCCGAAGGAGAAGGTTACAGTCGACCTTCACCTCGTCGCCCTTGCAGATAGGGATGGAGCGCACATTGTACTTGTGGCGTAGCTCCGAAGGAGAAGGTTGCAGTCGACCTGCACCTCGTCGTCCTTGCGGATAGGGATGGAGCGCACATTGTACTCGTGGCGTAGCTCCGAAGAAGAAGGTTGCAGTCGACCTGCACCTCGTCGTCCTTGCGGATAGGGATGGAGCGCACATTGTACTCGTGGCGTAGCTCCGAAGGAGAAGGTTGCAGTCGACTTGCACCTCGTCGTCCTTGCGGATAGGGATGGAGCACACATTATAATTGTGGCATAGCTCCGAAGGAGAAGGTTGCAGTCGACCTGCACCTCGTCGTCCTTGCGGATAGGGACGTGTTTCTAACTTAGGCGAGTAATAGACTGCAGCTGAGCCCCCGAGTGAGAGGGTTGCTCTCCACTCGGTAGGATTTTTTAAACTTAGGCGAGTACTAGACTGCAGCTAAGCCCCCGAGTGGGAGGGTTGCTCTCCACTCGGTAGGATTTTACAAACTTAGGCGAGTACTGGACTGCAGCTAAGCCTCTGAGTGGGAGAACTTAGGCGAGTACTGGACTGCAGCTAAGCCCCCGAGTGGGAGGATTGCTCTCCACTCGGTAGGATTTTACAAACTTAGGCGAGTACTGGACTGCAGCTAAGACTCCGAGTGGGAGAACTTAGGCGAGTACTGGACTGCAGCTAAGCCCCCGAGTGGGAGGATTGCTCCCCACTCGATAGGATTTTACAAACTTAGGCGAGTACTGGACTGCAGCTAAGTCCCCGAGTGGGAGAACTTAGGCGAGTACTGGACTGCAGCTAAGCCCCCGAGTGGGAGGGTTGCTCTCCACTCGGTAGGATTTCACAAACTTAGGCGAGTACTGGACTGCAGCTAAGCCCCCGAGTGGGAGGGTTGTTCTCCACTCGGTAGAATTTTACAAACTTAGGCGAGTACTGGACTGCAGCTAAGCCTCCGAGCGGGAGAACTTAGGCGAGTACTGGACTACAGCTAAGCCCCCGAGTGGGAGGATTGCTCTCCACTCGGTAGGATTTTACAAACTTAGGCGAGTACTGGACTGCAGCTAAGACTCCGAGTGGGAGAACTTAGGCGAGTACTGGACTGCAGCTAAGCCCCCGAGTGGGAGGATTGCTCTCCACTCGGTAGGATTTTACAAACTTAGGCGAGTACTGGACTGCAGCTAAGTCCCCGAGTGGGAGAACTTAGGTGAGTACTGGACTGCAGCTAAGCCCCCGAGTGGGAGGATTGCTCTCCACTCGGTAGGATTTTTTCAAACTTAGGCGAAACGGATTCGCGGCTAAGCCTCCCGAGTGAGAGGCTTGCCCATCACTCGGTAGGATTTTCTTTCGAACTTAGGCGAAACGGATTCGCGGCTAAGCCCACCCACTGGGGGATTTCAGAGGTAAAGAAAAGCAACAACAATCGTGCGAGAATACTGAAAAGCTCTTGTCTTTGACGAACAAATTACAAAGGTACTTCTTATTGCATTTTATTCGAATGAGTGCTTAAGTATAAAAGGGGCGAAGCAGCTCCGCGTTCCAGGCCCATGGCTCGTCCCTCTGATGCTCAACACTGTAAAGATGGTATGCTCCATCGTGGAGAACTTTGGTGACGATGAAGGGGCCTTCCCAAGCCGGGGCGAGCTTGTGTGGTTTCTGTTGATCCACTCGAAGAACCAGGTCTCCTTCTTGAAAGGTTCGACCCCTCACGTTTCTGGCGTGGAATCGACGCAAGTCTTGCTGATAAATGGTCGACCGGATCAAGGCCATCTCTCTTTCCTCCTCTAAGAGGTCGACAGAATCTTGCCGAGCCTGCTCTGTTTCCTCTTCGGAGAAGAGCTCGACTTGGGGTGTGTTGTGGAGCAGGTCACTTGGCAGAACAGCTTCGGCTCCATAGACCAAAAAGAAAGGAGTTCGTCCAGTCGATCAATTGGTAGTTGTCCTCAAACCCCAAAGAACTGACGGAAGTTCATCAACCCAAGCACCTGCTGCATGTTTGAGATCACGCATCAGTCGGGGTTTCAGTCGTTTGAGAATTAGGCCATTCGCTCTTTCTTCTTGTCCGTTTGACTGCGGGTGAGCGACTGAAGCATAGTCGACTCGTGTGCCTTGAGAAGCGCAGAAAGCTCTAAACTCATCAGAATCGAAGTTCGACCCGTTGTCCGTGATGATGTTGTGTGGAACTCCATATCTGAATGTCAATTCTCTGATAAAACTGACAGCGGTGCTGGCTTCAAGACTCTTAATAGGTTTAGCTTCGATCCATTTGGTAAACTTGTCAACTTCTATGAGCATATGAGTGAAGCCGCTCCTACCAGTTCTTAGTGGCACCACCACATCCAATCCCCAAATAGCAAAGGGCCAGACGAGGGGAATGGTCTTCAGGGCGGACGCTGGCTTGTGAGACATGTCAGAGTAAAACTGGCAGCCTTCACATCTGTCGACTATATCTTTCGCCATTTCATTTGCTCGTGGCCAATAGAATCCGGCTCGGTATGCTTTAGCCATGATGGCCCGAGAGGACGCATGGTGACCACAGGTCCCCGAGTGGATGTCGTTGAGGATCATTCGACCTTCTTTTGGCGTTATGCATTTCTGACTGACTCCAGTCACACTTTCCCTGAACAGTTGTCCTCTTATCACAGTAAAGGCCTTGGATCGACGGACGATCTGTCGAGCCTCTTCTTCGTCCTCTGGGAGTTCCTTCCTAAGGATGTACGCAATGTACGGCACTGTCCAGTCGGGAGTAATGACTAGAACCTCCATGACCAGGTCGACCACGGCTGGGACCTCGACTTCAGTCGAATCTGTGGCGCTCTTAGGCTGCGGGGGCTCCTCAGTAAAAGGAATATTCTTGAACTGTCGGTGTGTGAATATGTTCCAAAAACACATTGCTGGGAATGGCTTATCTCTTGTAACCTATCTTTGCCAAGTCATTGGCTGCCTAATTTTTCAGTCGGGGTATGTCGTGGAGCTCTAACCCCTCAAACTTCTTTTCCAACTTCCTCACCGCGTTGCAGTAACCAGTCGTGGCCGGGCTTCTGACGTCCCACTCCTTCATAACTTGATTGACTACCAAATCTGAGTCACCATAGACCATGAGGCGACGGACGCCGAGTGAGATGGCCATACGCAACCCATACAGGAGTGCTTCATATTCTGCTTCATTATTGGAGGAATCAAAGTGAATCTGGAGGACATATCTGAGCTTGTCTCCTCGGGGGGATACCAGAACCACCCCAGCACCAGACCCATTCAGCATCTTAGAACCATCAAAGAACATGGTCCAGTGCTCCGAGTGGACTTGAGTCGGCAATTGTTGTTCAATCCACTCGACGAGGAAATCTGCTATTGCTTGGGACTTAATAGCTTTCTTTGCCTCAAACTTGATATCTAAGGGAAAGAGTTCAATCGCCCACTTTGCCACTCGACCAGTTGCATCTCTATTGTGCAGAATCTCTGACAATGGAGCGTCGCTGACGACTGTAACAGAGTGATCAGAGAAATAGTGTGCAACCTTCTTCGTGGTCATGTAAATCCCATAAACAAGCTTCTGATAGTGCGGATATCTCCGCTTTGATGGGGTCAGGACTTCAGAAATATAATAAACCGGGCGCTGAACTTTATAAGCTTTTCCCTCTTCTTCCCGCTCAACCGTAAGTACTGTACTGATGACTTGTCCAGTGGCTGCTATATAAAGCAGTAAAGGCTCTTTGCTGATTGGGGCAACAAGCACCGGCTGGGCGAAGAGCAGGGCTTTTAGCTCTGCAAATGCTGCATCAGCTTTAGGAGTCCACTCGAACTTATCCGATTTCTTCATCAGTCGATAAAGAGGCAGTGCCTTTTCACTGAGGCGAGAAATGAATCGACTTAGGGAGGCCAAGCAACCAGTAAGCTTCTGGACATCATGCACACGCACAGGGTGTTTCATCCAGAGTATAGCACCCACTTTCTCTGGGTTAGCATCGATCCCTCGTTCGGAAACGAGAAAACCGAGTAATTTTCTCCCTGGAACTCCAAACGTGCACTTTGATGGATTAATCTTGATATCATACCTTATGAGGTTGGCAAAGGTTTCAGCATGGTCAGTCAGTAGGTCGAAACCTTTACGTGACTTGACCACAATTTCATCCATGTATGCTTCCACATTTCGACTGATCTGAGTGAGCAGGCACTTCTGAATCATCCGCATGAATGTGGCTCCAGCGTTCTTCAAACCTAATGGCATAGTGACATAACAGAAGCACCCAAATGGGGTGATGAAAGCTGTTTTTATCTCATCGGGTCCGTACAGACGGATCTGGTGGTACCCAGAGTAGGCGTCCAAAAAGGACGAACGCTCGCACCCCGCAGTCGAGTCGACTATTTGGTCGATGCCCGATTGATATGTTTGAAGTCGATGCACATGCGAAGTGAGTCGTCCTTCTTTGGGACCATCACAACATTGGCTAACCACTCAGAGTGGTAAATCTCACGGATAAACTCAGCTGCCAAAAGCCGAGCCACCTCTTCACCAATTGCCTTCCTCTTCTGTACAATGGACCGTCGAAGATGTTCTTTGACTGGTTTCACTTTTGGGTCGACTCGCAAGCGGTGCTCAGCCAATCCCCTGGAAACACCTGACATGTCTGAAGGTTTCCATGCAAAGATGTCCCAGTTCTCATGGAGGAACTGGGTGAGCGCTTCTTCCTATTTGGAGTCGAGTGTTGTTGAAATGTGAGTCGGAGCAGCATTGGGATCCGTCGGGTGAATGTGAATCGACTTTGTTTCGCCAGACGACTGGAATGCTGAACTTGTGGCGGGCTTCTTGGCTTGCAACAAATCACTCGGATCTGCATTTTTTGATATTCTTGCAATTCTACTACGGCCATCTGTGCATCGACAATCTTTGAGCCCTTTTGGAAGCACTCTTCCGCCTTCTTCCGACTACAAGTGATAGTGATCACCCCTTTGGGACCAGGCATCTTCAATTTGAGGTACACGTAACATGGTCGAGCCATAAAGCGTGCATAAGCCGGCCTGCCCAGAATAGCATGATAGGCACTCTGGAAATCCACAACCTCAAATTTCAACTTTTCTCCGCGGTAATTCTTGGAATCACTAAAAACCACGTCAAGAGCAATCTGGCTGAGTGATGCATCCTTCTTGCTGGGAATGGCCCCATGGAAACTCATATTACTTTCACTGAGTCTGGACATCAGAATGCCCATTCCTTTCAACGTCTCTGCATACAGTATATTCAGGCCACTGCCACCATCCATCAGGACTTTAGTCAGTCGGGTGCCTTCGACTACTGGGTTGACCACCAACGCTTGCCTCCCGGGGGTGGCTATGTGCGCTGGATGATCGGACTGGTCGAATGTAATGGTAGTCTGGGACCACTTCAAACAACTGGGTGTCACCGGAGCGACCATGTTCACTTCTCTGTTGATGACTTTCAATCGACTTTTACTCTCAACGTCAGCGAAAATCATCAGAGTGGAATTCACATGGGGATAACCATCGTCATCCTCTTCCTCATCCTCAACCTTGTTTGCTTCTTTCTCCTTTTCCTTGGGTTGTTTCTCTTGGAATTGTTGGATTAGGAGTCGACACTGCCGAGTGGTATGCTTCGGGTAAATGAAATTACCCTCTTCGTCTTTTTTTGGTGTGGATGTGGCATGGCAAATCCAGCACATCATTTCCATCTTGATCTTTTACTTTCTTGGGGTTCCACGGTCCCTTGGGCTTCCCCTTGAACTTTCCTTGAGTCACGGCTAAGGCTTCACCAGGAGCAGCTGGCTTGGCTTTGCGCTTCTGCTTCCGACTGGAGTTTCCTCCTCCGGTTTCATGGGCGACTATTTTGTGCTTGCCACTCCGGAGTCGGTCTTCTTCTTCTTCACCATTGGCATATTTGGTGGCAATTTCCATCATCCGAGTCAGAGTCATATCTCCTATCCGACCGAATTTAATATTCAACTCCCGATACTTGACGCCTTCTTTAAAGGCACAAATTGCCTGATGATCAGACACATTCTCCACCATGTGATGCAATGTGATCCATCTCTAGATATAATCCCTCAAAGACTCATTTGGTTTCTGAACGCAACACTGTAATTCGGTCAGCCCTGCCGGCCGTTTGCAAGTACCTTCAAATGTTCTGACAAATACTCCGGCAAGATCTTCCCAAGTATAAATACTGCTTGGTGCTAACTGATTCAGCCATGCTGTAGCCGAGCCCTCCAGCATCAAAGGAAGGTGTTTCATGGCCACTTCATCATTGCCGCCACCAATCTGGACAACCACTCGGTAGTCTTCAAGCCAAGTATTAGGCTTGGACTCACCAGTGAACTTACTGACTCCAGTCGCCAACCTGAAGTTGGGGGAATCACTGCAGCCCTGATGGCTCTGCTGAAGCACTCCGGACCTGAGACATGCACTCTACTATTGGTTGGTAGATCTCTGTCATGACCCTCTCGGTGAGCTCTGTTTCTATCGACCAAGCCCTGAACGAGAATAGATCTCGCATCAAAGCCCGGCTCTCCGGGGTCGACTAGAATCCCTCGCCCCATACTATGAGGGCGCCTGTCATCATGTTGCCGAGGCACGTACGACCCACTCCTTGGGGGAGGTGTGGGCACTCGACGACGATCATCGCGATCGACTCGGTGGTCATACTGCCCACGGTTTCTGTACTGATCTTGTCGGTCTCCACGTCCCTCACGCCTCGGGGGAGATCTTGGGCTGTGAGCCGACTGAACTGTGTCTGCAACCACAGACCTGCTATGGATCCTATTCCGCGACTGAGATACTGCTGTATTTTGCTCTCCTGCCGCACGGAGCAAAGCTCGGATCTGCACCAGACCTCGACCATCTTCTGACTGGGAAGGTTGGATCGACTCTGCTATCCGGGCTGCAGCTGCGAGATTCTGGATCGGAGTTCGGTATACCTGAGTCGGAGGCGGAAAGAGTTGACGTCGACTGGATTCAGGAGCACACTGTCGAGCACGCTCGTCGAGTGCACGCTGGAGATTCTCCAGTCGAGTGCGCTCAGCCAAGTTGGCCAGGCGTGCCTCCTCCAAGGCCTGGGCCTCAGGGGTTTCTCCAACGATAGGAGTGTGAAGTGCATCCATGTTCCGGCGGCGAAGTTCTTCTCTCCGCTGCGAGGAGGGGGGTTCAGGGCGGTACTCTTCATGAATACGCGACAGATCGCCGCCCCCATCGCCTTCGTCTTCACAGGTGAAGCCAGGAGGACTGCGCGGTCCATTGACCATCAAAACTTCTGCCACGGGGTCGCTGCTATCGCACTCGGATGCAGTCTCTACGGAGCCAGTCGACAGATCAAACAGGCCGTAGAGGGTTTCGTCGGGCTCGATTGCCGCGACTTGAGGGGTGGCTGACTGGCGAGCCACAACATGCTTCACCCACCGCTGAAGCCTCGATCGACCGAAACATTTGCTCCGGCGGGTCGCAGGGAGGGGGGAGCCATAGGAGCCGACTGATACTGGGTCGACAGCTGCCGCAGGAGGACGCCGCGGACACACGCGCGAAAGTGCGTTGCCCCATGGATGGGGAGTGCGTCGACGTCGAGTAGAGCCTCCTGAAGCCAAGCAGAGTCTTCGGCGACAAACACGAGCGCGCCGAGACGGATCTCGCGGCCCTCAGCCAAACCTCCGCCTGAAACCATGATGAAGGGGATCGGAAAAATTGCAACTTCTCCAAAAAGTCGCTAAGACACCTGCCCCACGGTGGGCGCCAACTGTCGTGGTTCTAAGTCTGACAGTAGAATGGGGGCTAGGTATGTAGAGGCAAGATCCTAGCTATGGAAGAGTTGTACACGCGAGTCTTACGAGTTCAGGCCCTTCTCGAGGAAGTAACAGCCCTACGTCTCGGAGCCCGGAGGCGGTCGACTGGATATATGCGTATGAGTTACAGGAGGTGCGAACCCTTGTCCTGGAGGAGGGGGTGGCTTATATAGAGTGCGCCAGGACCCCAGCTCCCATCCGTTACATAGGGTTCAATGTTCATAAAGAAGGAGCGTCACTGGTAACGTCTGAAGTAAAGTGCTATAAATGACTATTAAAGCTATGACTTAATCCCGACCGTTGCAGAGTGAGTGGCTCTCCATCTTCTGGTAGTCGAGTGGTTGTTCTCATGGTCGAGTGTCTTCAAGACTATCGGGTGGAACATGGCTTTATGGTCGAGTGGACGATGATATTTCTTCGACTGCTTCTGGTTCTTTTAGAGATGTCCTTGGGGAGGGTATCTTGGACAGATCCATGACCCTACCCTAGGTACATAGCTTCGTCAGTTGGTTCGTGGCTTTGTTCTTAAAACCTCACAAGAAGATAAGGTGGGCACGTGGTTCGACTTTCATTATGAAAAAATCCCGCATTTTTGCTTCGAGTGCGGACGATTGGTGCATGTAGATGGGCACTGTGTTCCTCCTGTGGACAAATCGGCGCAGTGGGGCGGCTGGCTAAGAGCTTCACCTGGGAGGAATACTGGCTCCAAAAACGAGGCATATGGAGTGAAGAACAATAATGCAAATAGTAGCAGCTTCATGAGCACCCAATCTTATGACAATACCAAAGAGCAGGACATCCATGCTCATGGTAGAGACATCCCAGTAAAACGCAACCTGCGTGCAGAATTTGATCGGCCAACCAATCCCCACACTAGTGGGCAGAAACGGGCAGATAAAGGGATAGTTATCTCTCCCACTAAAGGGAGGCAGAGGCGAGACTGGCCAGAAGAAAGAGATCTGAGACATGAGATTGAGAGGAAGAAAGAGAGGGACCTCAGGGAGTAGCTCAAGTCACAACTGAGGCAGAGGGAGTATGATTACGATCACTATGTGGCGAGGAGTCAATGGGAAAGAGGGTCCACAAGCAGAGGGGGTGATGACAGATACAGTTACCATCCATCCTACCCCTCGGAAAGGAGGAGAGGCTACTATGTACGTAAGCCTAGGCAGGATCATGACGACAGAAGGGGAAGGGGAGTCAGCCCTCAGACCACACCTAACTCTAGGAAATGGCGACCGAGACAAATATGGATGCCAAAAGGAGATGGTGATAAGCAGGAGGGGGATGAATCCTTTATTCGGGACACTCGACAGAAGACCTCCTCCGTTTTTGATCGTATTGAAGAGCATGAGAAGTTAACGGCGGACCCTGCCAAGGAGCGGGGCCGCTGAGAACAATGATCATCATGGCCTGGAACTGCCAAGGGTTGGGGTTGGACTCGGCAGTTGACGAACTTCGGGACCTGATTAGGTCATACAACCCAACGGTGGTGTTCTTATCGGAAACCAAAAAGAGGGCGAGAGCGATGGATAGACTCAAGTGGAGTTTGGGGTTTAGCAAAGGTGTAGCGGTGGATTGCAAGGGCAAGAGTGGTGGCTTAGCTCTTTGGTGGAGAGACCAGGTTGAGGTTACTGTTAGGCCGTGGTGCCAATATTATATCGACGCGTCCATGGTCTGTGATGGGGTCTCCTTTAGGTTCATTGGAATCTATGGAGAGCCATGCGTCAAGAAAAGATCAAAGACCTGGGAGGTCCTGCGCTATCTCCGTGCCCAAGACAACCTCCCATGGATCTGTGCAGATGATTTCAATGAAGCACTACGCCAGGATGAGCAGCAAGGAGGTAACCCAAGGAGCAGGGCGCAAATGGAAGTGTTTGAAGAATGCCTGACCGACTGCGGTTTGGCAGATCTCGGCTTTTTGGGGTATCCGTTCACATGGGATAACAAGCGGGATGCGGGTGACAATATCCAAGTGCGGCTGGACAGGGCGACATGCAATGCGGATTTTGCTCAAGCTTTCCCAGCAACAGAAGTGCTACACGTGATGACAGAAGAGTCCGACCACCGAGCTTTAGTAATTAAAGCACTATTGATGGAGGGGGCCGTCCGAGCGAGGGGTCAGCGGCAATTTCTTTATGAAGCAGCGTGGACGCGACATGATGATTATGAGGCCATGGTGGCCGCTGCATGGGGGGAAGCGCATGCAGCCAATCAGAGAGGGGGGCGACTTGCAACAGCATGCAACACCCTAAAAGCTGCGACGACGATGCAGGAATGGAGCCGAAGAGTCTTTGGTTCGATCAAGAGGAAAATCGCGCTTCTCAAAGCACAGCTAGTGGAAGCAAAAGAGCGGTTTGCTCGGACGGGTTATCGACAGGAGATCAAGGATATAGAGGACCAGCTTCATGAGCTCTACGAGAGGGAGGATGTGTATTATAAGCAGCGCTCGCGCGTTGATTGGCTTCAGGACGGAGACCAGAATACTAAGTACTTCCAAAACCGGGCCTCGCACCGGAAAAGGAAGAACACCGTCAAGGCGCTACGGCGAGAAGATGGGACGAAGTGCACAGATGACGAGGGGATGAGAGCGATGGTGGCCTAGTCCTATGCATAGTTATTTGCATCGGAGGGATCACGGAGTGCGGAAAAGGGTGCTTCAGCATATTGATGCAGTGGTGACTAATGATATGAATGCAAAATTATGCGCTCCATTCACAGATAATGAGATCGAGTTGGCCCTCTTCCAGATGGGGCCGTCAAAGGCTCCAGGCCCGGATGGCCTCCCGACCATGTTCTACCAACGCCACTGGGGGCTAGTCAAGAATGATGTTTGTGGTGCGTTGTGTGAGTTCCTTGCTGGGACGGCCGCTCCTGCTGGTTTTAATGATACAATCTTAGTAATGATCCGAAAGTGAAGTCACCAGAACTGTTGTCACAGTTCAGACCTATCAGTTTATGTAACGTTCTATATAAGATTGCGGCGAAGGCACTGGCCAATCGCCTTAAAGTGGTTCTTTCGTTAATGATCTCTGAGGAGCAGAGTGCGTTTGTACCAGGAAGGCTCATCACTGATAATGTTCTGGTGGCGTATGAGTGTGTGCACGCTATAAGGAAGAGGAAACGAAGGAAGCCCATCTGTGCAGTTAAGTTGGATATGATGAAGGCATATGACAGAGTTGAGTGGGATTTCCTTGAAGAAATGTTGCACAAATTTGGCTTCTCTGGTCACTGGACGGAGATGGTTATGAGATGTGTGAAATCCACAACTTTCTCGGAGAAGCTTAATGGAGACCTATCTGAACGGTTTCTTCCCTCACGTGGACTTCGCCAGGGGGATCCTCTCTCCCCATATATGTTCTTAATCTGTGTGGAGGGTTTCTTCGCCTTGCTGAAGCATGCTCAAGGGGGGAACAATATCAAAGGAGTGTCTTTTGGAGGGGGCGGACCTATGGTCACCCATCTTCTCTTTGCCGATGATAGTGTGGTCTTCCTGGAGGGCTCAAGAGAGAGTTTTGAGACGCTTCGCTCAATCCTGCAGGACTATGAAGTTGCCTCAGGCCAAAAGGTTAACTTACAGAAATCTGCGATTTTTTCGGGGAGGATACTCAGAATGATGTTAAGGAGGAGCTCAAGCAGGTGATTGAAATATTGGAGGAAGCCTTGAGCGAGCGTTATCTAGGACTCCCTACGGTGGTGGGGAGGTCAAAGGACGGGTCTTTCAAATATTTTAAGGATAGTGCCAAAGGGAAAGTTTCTGGATGGAAGGGTCAAGGTTTATCTAAAATGGCCAGGGAAGTGTTGGTGAAATCTGGCCTCCAATCCACGCCGACTTTCACCATGAGCTGCTTTCAACTCACGAAGAAAATGTGCGGGAATCTGTCATCTATCTCTTCAAACTTCTGGTGGGGTGAAGCAAATGGTCATAAGAAGGTGCATTGGATTGGATGGGAAAAAATGTGTACGCTTAAGTATGAGGGAGGTCTAGGATTTCGGGACCCGGAGGCTTTCAACCAAGCAATGCTGGCCAAGGCGGCTTGGCGACTGCTACAGGTGTCGGAATCATTGTGTGGAAGGGTCCTGAAGGCACGGTATTTCCCTGATGGATCAATTCTGAATGCTACATGCCCCACTGGGGGTTCATACACCTTCCGAAGCATATTGCACGGTCGAGACCTGCTTAATGATGGGTTGATATGGTGGATTGGTGATGGCTCTCGAATCTCCATTCACCATGACAACTAGATTCCGAGGAAGGGCAGTCTGAGGCCACTGGGCCAAATGTAGGCATCACTCGCGTAGGGGACCTACTCGAGGATGATGGCATTTCTTGGGACAGAAACAAGCTAAGGGAGATGTTTGCCCCGGATGAAGCACAAGAGATACTACAAATCCCGGTGGGGGGGGCAAGGTGTACATGACTACTTGGCTTGGAACTATACAAAAATGGTATATTCTCTGTCCGATCTGCGTACCATCTACGGATGAGCCAGAAGAGGGTGAGCTCTGGACGGCCGGAGTCATCGTCCTCGGTGGTGGATCATAGGGCATGGATGAACCTCTGGGATACAGTGGCGCCGGGCAAAGTTAAGATCCACATGTGGCGGCTGATTCGGAACGGGCTGGCGGTGGGAGCGGAACTGTTGAGAAGGAAGATTAAGCAGGGCGTCTTATGTGTTGCTTGCGGTAGGGAGGAAACGATCTATCATCGCTTCTAGGGCTGCTATCATTCGGCTAAGTTCTGGAAGATAATGCATTCGGAGTTGGGGGTACTGGTGGCGATCCCACCGGAGTCAGTTTGCCCCCAGAGTGCGTTGTCACGGTGGTTACTGTCGTGGTTCGAGAAGGCGTCAGATGATGAACGGGCGAACATGGTACAAGGGACATATGCGCTATGGCTTGCAAGGACCAATGCATGGGAGGGTAAACGAATTGAAGAAGTAGAGGAGATTGTGAGAAGGGTTTTTCACCTCATGGGCGAGTGGCAGGCCATACATGGCCGCAAAAGCAAGCAGACCCAGCCGGTGATGAAGGAAAGGTGGCAGCCCCCAGAAGAAGGCTGGGTGGAAGTTAATGTCAACGGCGCTACGTTGAAGGGGGGCGACAGCGGGGGAGCTGGGATGATTATTAGAAACCATGAAGGTGCTTATTTGGGCGGAGCGTGCCACGTCCTCCCACTGGGGAGTGACCCAGCGAGGGTAGAGCTCCTAGCATGCAAAAGAGCAGCCCAGCTTGCGGATGAACTGAACATTGCTAGGATCAACATCGAGATGGATTGTAGAGAAATCATATGCAAACTTCAAAATACGGAGTAGGATCTCTCAGCGCTGGGGCCGATCGTGGAGGATGTCAAGCAAGTGTTGGCTTCTAAGGTAAGTTGGAAAGTTTCTTGGGTACGGCGTGAGGCCAATAGAGTGGCTCATTCTTTAGCTAGAGAAGCAGTGTCGAATAAATTATGCAAGGTGTGGCTGCATGTGCCCCCAGATTTCATTTTGCACATTGTCTCACACAAGATCCCTGAGTGGGATGGTTAAATAAAAACTGTGATGAGTTTCAAAAAAAAGATGATGCCTCGCATGTCATGTAGGATCAGATATGACGTAAAGTAGGTTCGGATAGGGAAGCGGGATCCTCTCAAGAGACAGGTGTTTGAAGAGAAAAAGTGTGGTTTGGTGACAAAAGCTGAAAATGTTAGACTACCCACAATAGGAGTAACATAGGTAGTAACATCACACATATCTAGAAAAAATAGATGATGTGACAAGCAATAAATGAAGGAGAGGTATGTAGTAATATAGCTAGTTACTAGTAGTATGAGTAACATCACACATATCAAGTCAAGATGAGTCTATAGCATAATAAATGAAGTATTACATGCTACCACATATATGTTACTCCCCACTATAGAGGTAGTAACATAAAGTAGTAACGTGGGCATGTTACTGCTCTATGTTACTATCCATTGTGGCTAGTCTTATAGTGAAAATGTTGGAAATATGCCCTAGAGGCAATAATAAATTAGTTATTATTATATATTTCATTGTTCATGATAATCGTTTATTATCCATGCTAGAATTGTATTGATAGGAAACTCAGATACATGTGTGGATACATAGACAACACCATGTCCCTAGTAAGCCTCTAGTTGACTAGCTCATTGATCAATAGATGGTTACGGTTTCCTGACCATGGACATTGGATGTCGTTGATAACGGGATCACATCATTAGGAGAATGATGTGATGGACAAGACCCAATCCTAAGCCTAGCACAAGATCGTGTAGTTCGTATGCTAAAGCTTTTCTAATGTCAAGTATCATTTCCTTAGACCATGAGATTGTGCAACTCCCGGATACCGTAGGAGTGCTTTGGGTGTGCCAAACGTCACAACGTAACTGGGTGGCTATAAAGGTGCACTATGGGTATCTCCGAAAGTGTCTGTTGGGTTGGCACGAATCGAGACTGGGATTTGTCACTCCGTGTAATGGAGATGTATCTCTGGGCCCACTCGGTAGGACATCATCATAATGTGCACAATGTGACCAAGGAGTTGATCACGGGATGATGTGTTATGGAACGAGTAAAGAGACTTGCCGGTAACGAGATTGAACAAGGTATCGGGATACCGACGATCGAATCTCGGGCAAGTACTATACCGCTAGACAAAGGGAATTGTATACGGGATTGATTGAATCCTTGACATCGTGGTTCATCTGATGAGATCATCGTGGAGCATGTGGGAGCCAACATGGGTATCCAGATCCTGTTGTTGGTTATTGACCGGAGAGTTGTCTCGGCCATGTTTGCATGACTCCCGAACCCGTAGGGTCCACACACTTAAGGTTCGATGACGCTAGGGTTATAGGGAAAGTATGTATGCGGTTACCGAATGTTGTTAGGAGTCTCGGATGAGATCCCGGACGTCACGAGGAGTTCCGGAATGGTCCAGAGGTAAAGATTGATATATAGGAAGTATGGTTTTGGCCACCGGAAGTGTTCCGGGCATCACCGGTAGTGTACCGGGACCACCGGAGGGGTCCGGGGGTCCACCGGGAGGGGCCACGGGCCCCAGAGGCATACATGGGCCAAGTGTGAGAAGGGACCAGCCCCTAGGTGGGCTGGGGCGCCTCCCCACCAAGGCCCATGCGCCTAGAGAGAAGAGGGGGGCAAACCCTAAGGGCAGATGGGCCCTAAGGCCCATGCCTGGTGCGCCTCCCTCTCCCCCCCACTTGGCCGCCACCCCAGATGGGAATTGGGGCTGCCGCCACCCCTAGGGTGGAAACCCTAGGTGGGGGCGCAGCCCTCCCTCTCCCCCTATATATAGTGGAGGCAAAGGGGCAGCCCAACACACGAAGTTTTTCCCCTGTTGGCGCAGCCCTACCCCTCTCCCTCCTCGTCTCTCGTAGTGCTTGGCGAAGCCTTGCTGGAGTCCCGCGCTCCTCCACCACCACCACGCCGTTGTGCTGCTGCTGGGCGGAGTCTTCCCCAACCTCTCCTTCTCCCCTTGCTAGATCAAGGCGTGGGAGACGTCACCGGGCTGCACGTGTGTTGAACGCGGAGGCGCTGTTGTTCGGCGCTTAGATCGAAATCAACCGTGATCTGAATCGCTGCGAGTATGACTCCTTCATCTGCGTTCTTGCAACGCTTCCGCTTAGCGATCTACAAGGGTATGTAGATGCACTCTCCTTCCCCTCGTTGCTAGATTACTCCATAGATTGATCTTGGTGATGCATAGAAAATTTTAAATTTCTGCTACGATCCCCAACAGTGGCATCATGATCTAGGTCTATGCGTAGTTTCTATGCACGAGTAGAACACAAGTTGTTGTGGGCATCGATTTTGTCAATTTACTTGCCGTTACTAGTCTTATCTTGATTCGGTGGCATCGTGGGATGAAGCGGCCCAGACCGACCTTACACGTACTCTTACGTGAGACAGGTTCCACCGACTGACATGCACTAGTTGCATAAGGTGGCTAGCGGGTGTCTGTCTCTCCCACTTTAGTTGGATCGGATTCGATGAAAAGGGTCCTTATGAAGGGTAAATAGAAATTGGCATATCACGTTGTGGTTTTGGCATAGGTAAGAAACGTTCTTGCTAGAAACCTATAGCAGCCACGTAAAAACTTGCAACAACAATTAGAGGACGTCTAACTTGTTTTTGCAGCATGTGCCGTGTGATGTGATATGGCCAAAAGGATGTGATGAATGATATATGTGATGTATGAGATTGATCATGTTCTTGTAATAGGAATCATGACTTGCATGTCGATGAGTATGGCAATCGGCAGGAGCCATAGGAGTTGTCTTAATTTATTTATGACCTGCGTGTCAACATAAACATCATGTAATTACTTTACTTTATTGCTAAAGCGTTAGCCATAGTAGTAGAAGTAATAGTTGACGAGACGACTTCATGATGACACGATGATGGAGATCATGACGATGGAGATCATGGTGTCATGTCGGTGACGATGATGATCATGGCGCCCCGAAGATGGACATCAAAAGGAGCAAAATGATATTGGCCATATCATGTCACTATTTGATTGCATGTGATGTTTATCATGTTTTACATCTTATTTGCTTAGAACGATGGTAGCTTAAATAAGATGATCCCTCGCAATAATTTCAAGAAAGTGTTCCCCCTAACTGTGCACCATTGCGAAGGTTCGTTGTTTCGAAGCACCACGTGATGATCGGGTGTGATAGATTCTAACGTTCGAATACAACGGATGTAAGCCAGATTTACACACACAATACACTTAGGTTGACTTGACGAGCCTAGCATGTACAGGCATGGCCTCGGAACATGGAAGACCGAAAGGTCGAGCATGAGTCGTATAGAAGATACGATCAACATGAAGATGTTCACTGATGTTGACTAGTCCGTCTCACGTGATGACCGAACACGGCCTAGTTGACTCGGATCATGTTTCACTTAGATGACTAGAGGGATGTCTATCTGAGTGGGAATTCATTATATAATTTGATTAGATGAACTTAATTATCATGAACATAGTCTAAATTGTCTTTGCAAATATGTTGTAGATAAATAGCTCACGTTGTAGCTCCCTGTTTCAATACGTTCCTAGAGAAAGACCAAGTTGAAAGATATTGTAAGCAATGATGCGGACTGGGTCTGTAGTCCGAGGAGTGTCCTCACTGCTACACAGAAGGCTTACATCTTTGATGCACCGCTCGATGTGCAAACCCCTACAACATCGTCTGTGGATGTTGTGAACACCTGACAGACACATCCTGATGACCACTTGATAGTTTAGTGCACCATACTTTATGGCTTAGAATCGGGATTCCAATGACGTTTTGAACGCCATAAGACATATGAGATGTTCCAAGAGCTGAAATTGGGATTTCAGGCTCATGCCCGTGTTGAGAGGTATGAGACCTCTGACAAGTTCTTTTGCCAACAAGATGGAGGAGAATAGCTCAGCTAGTGAGCATGCGCTTAGAATGTCTGGGTGCTACAATCACTTAAATCAAGTGGGAGTTAAACTTCCAGATAAGATAGTGATTGATAGATTTCTCTAGCCACTATCACTAAGCTACTAGATCTTCGTGATGAACTATGACATGCAAGGGATGGAGATGATCCCGGAGCTGTTCGCGGTGCTTAAGACCGCAAAAGGTAGAAATCAAGAAGGAGCATCAAGTGTTGATGGTTTAACAAGACCACTGGTTTCAAGAAGGGCAAGGGCTAGAAGGGAAACTTCATGGATGGCAAACTAGTTGCTGCTCCAGTGAAGGAACCCAAGGTTGAACCCAAACCCGAGACTAAGTGCTTCTATTGTAAGGGGAATGGTCACTAGTAGCGGAATTACCCCAAATGCATGGTAGATAAGAAGGCTGGCAACTTCAACAAAGTATATATGTGTTATTAATGTGTACCTCACTAGTACTCCTGGTAGCACCTGGGTATTGGATACCGGTTCAGTTGCTATTATTGGTGACTTGAAGCAAAAGCTACGGACTAAACGGAGACTGGCTAAGGGCGAGGTGACGATGTGTGTTGGAAGTGTTTCCAAAGTTGATGAGATCACCATCGCACGCTCCATCTGCCTTCGGGATTAGTATTGAACCTAGATAGATGTTATCAGGTGTCTACGTTGAGCATGAATATGATTAGATCATGTTCATTGCAATACGATTATTCATTTAAGTTAGAGAATAATGGCTATTCTGTTTACATGAATAATACCTTTCATGGTCATGCACCCTATGTGAATGGTTCATTGAATCTCGGTCGTGGTAATACGCATGTTCACGCCAAAAGATGTAGAGTTAATAATGATAGTACCACTTTCTTGTGGCACTGCCGCTTAGGTCATATTGGCATAAGATGCATGAAGAAACTCCATGTCGATGGATGTTTGGAGTCACTTGATTTTGAATCGCTTGACACATGCGAGCCATGCCTCATGGGCAGGATAACTAAGACCCCGTTTTCAGGTACAATGAAATGGGCAAGTGACTTGTTGGAAATCATACATGCTGATGCGTGTGATCCAATGAGAATTGAAGCGTGCGGTAGATATCGCTATTTTCTCATCTTCACTTACGATTTGAGTAGATATAGGAATATTTACTTAATGAGGCACAAGTCTGAAACATTTGAAAAGTTCAAGCGATTTCAAAGTGAAGTTAAGAACCATCATAACAATAAGATCAAATTCCTACGATCTGATTGATGAGAATTTCTGAGTTATGAGTTTGGCAATCACTTAAGACATTGTGGAATTGTTTCATAGTTGAAGCCACCTGGAACACCACAGGGTAATGGTGTGTCCAGACATCGTAATCAAACCTTATGAGATATGGTGCGATCTATGATGTCTCTTACCGATCTACCGTTTTCATTTTGAGGATATGCGTTAGAGACAGCTGCATTCACTTTAGATAGGACACCATCTAAGTCCGTTGAGACGACGTCGTATGAATATGGTTTGGCAAGAAACCAAAGTTGTCGTTTCTTAATGTTTGGGGCTTCGATGCTTAAGGCTTCAGCCGGAGAAGCTCGAACCCAAAGCGAACAAACACATCTTCATAGGATACCCAAAGGTGACAGTTGGGTACACCTTCTATCTCAGATCCGAGGGCAAATTGTTTGTCGCTAAGAACGGGTCCTTTCTCGAGAAGGAGTTTCTCTCGAAAGAATTGAGTGGGAGGAAGATAGAACTTGATGAGGTTGTTGAACCTCTACTTCAACCAGAAAGTGGTGCAACACAGAAAGATGTTTTTGTGGCGCCTATGTCGGTTGAATAGGAAGTTAATGATAGTGATCATGAAGCTTCAGGATCAAGTTGCTATCGAACCTCGTAGGTCGACAAGGATATGTACTACTCCTGAGTGGTACGGTAATCCTGTCTTAGATATCAGTTGTTAGACAACAATGAACCTGCGAGCTATGGAGAAGCTATGGTGGGCCCGTATTCCGACAAATGGTTAGAAGCCATGAAATCCGAGATAGGATCCATGTATCAGAACAAAGTATGGACTTTGGTGGACTTGCCCGATGATCGGCAAGCCATTGAGGTAAATGGATCTTTAAGAAGAAGACGGACGTGGGCGGTAATGTTACCGTTTATGAAGCTCGACTTGTGGGAAAGAGTCTTTTCACAAGTTCAAGGAGTTGACTACGATGAGAATTTCTCACCCGTAGCAATGCTTAAGTCCGTCGGAATCATGTTAGCATTAGCTGTATTTTTCAATTATGAAATCTGTCAGATGGATGTCAAAACAAGTTTTCTTACCAGTTTCCGTAAGAAAAGGTTGTATGTGATACAATAAAAGGTTTTGTCGATCCTAAGGATGCTAAAAAGGTATGCTAGCTCCAGCAATCCTTCTATGGACTAGAGCAAGCATCTCGGAGTCAGAATACATGCTTTGATAGAGTGATCAAAGCTTTTAGGTTTATACAATGTTTGCTAGAAACTTGTATTTACAAGAAAGTGAGTGGGAGCACTACAACATTTCTGATAAGTATATGTGGATGACATATTGTAGATCTGAAATAATGTAGAATTTCTGGAAAGCATAAACGGTTGTTTGAAGAGTGTTTTTCAAAGGAAGACCTGGATAAAGCTGCTTACATATTGGGCATCAAGATCTATAGAGATAGATCAAGACGCCTGATGATACTTTCAAAGAACGCACACCTTGACATGTTTTTGAAGGAGCTCAAAATAGATCAGTCAAAGAAGGGGTTCTTACCTGATTTGTAAGGTGTGAAGTTGAGTAAGAATCGAAGATTGACCACGACAGAAGAAAGAGGAAGGACGAAGGTCGTCCCCTATGCTTTTTTCATAGGCTCTGTACAGTATGCCATGCTGAGTGCCGCACCTGATGTGTGCCTTTCCACATGTCTGGCAAGAGGGTACAAAGGTGATCTAGGAGTGGATCACCAAATAGCGGTCAAAATTATCCTTAGAGGAATAAGGAGATGTTTCTCGGTTGTGGAGGTGATAAAGACTTCGACGTAAAGAGTTACGTTGATGCAAGCTTAACACCTATCCGGATAGCTCTGAGTAGAGATACCGGATACGTATAATGGAGCAACAATTTGGAATAGCTCCAAGTGGAACGTGGTAGCAGCATCTACGATATGACATAAAGTTTTGCGAAATACATAGGGATCTGAATATGGCAAGACTCGTTGACTACAACCTCTCTCACAAGCATAACATGATCAAACCCAGAACTCATTGAGTATTAATCACATAGTGATGTGAACTAGATTAGTGACTCTAGTAAACTCTTTGGATGTTGGTCACCTGGCGATGTGACCTATGAGTGTTAATCACATGGCGATGTGAACTAGATTATTGACTCTAGTGCAAGTGGGAGACTGTTGAAAATATGCCCTAGAGGCAATAATAAATTAGTTATTATTATTATATTTCATTGTTCATGATAATTGTTTATTATCCATGCTAGAATTGTATTGATAGGAAACTCAGATACACGTGTGGATACATAGACAACACCATGTCCCTAGTAAGCCTCTAGTTGACTAGCTCGTTGATCAATAGTTGGTTACAGTTTCCTGACCATGGACATTGGATGTCGTTGATAACGGGATCACATCATTAGGAGAATGATGTGATGGACAAGACCCAATCCTAAGCCTAGCACAAGATCGTGTAGTTCGTATGCTAAAGCTTTTCTAATGTCAAGTATCATTTCCTTAGACCATGAGATTGTGCAACTCCCGGACACCGTAGGAGTGCTTTGGGTGTGCCAAACATCACAACGTAACTGGGTGGCTATAAAGGTTCACTACAGGTATCTCCGAAAGTGTCTGTTGGGTTGGCACGAATCGAGACTGGGATTTGTCACTCCGTGTAACGGAGAGGTATCTCTGGGCCCACTCAGTAGGACATCATCATAATGTGCACAATGGGACCAAGGAGTTGATCACGGGATGATGTGTTACAGAACGAGTAAAGAGACTTGCCGGTAACGAGATTGAACAAGGTATCGGGATACCGACGATCGAATCTCGGGCAAGTACTATACCGCTAGACAAAGGGAATTGTATACGGGATTGATTGAATCCTTGACATCGTGGTTCATTCGATGAGATCATCGTGGAGCATGTGGGAGCCAACATGGGTATCCAGATCCCTCTGTTGGTTATTGACCGGAGAGTCGTCTCGGAGGCATACATGGGCCAAGTGTGAGAAGGGACCAGCCCCTAGGTGCGCTGGGGTGCCTCCCCACCAAGGCCCATGCGCCTAGAGAGAAGAGGGGGCAAATCCTAAGGGCAGATGGGCCCTAAGGCCCATGCCTGGTGCGCCTCCCTCCCCCCCCACTTGGCCGCCACCCCAGATGGGGATTGGGGCTGCCGCCACCCCTAGGGTGGAAACCCTAGGTGGGGCCACAACCCTCCCTCTCCCCCTATATATAGTGGAGGCAAAGGGGCATCCCAACACACAAAGTTCTTCCCCTGTTGGCGCAGCCCTACCCCTCCCCCTCCTCGTCTCTCGTAGTGCTTGGCGAAGCCCTGCTGGAGTCCCGCGCTCCTCCACCACCACCACGCCATCGTGCTGCTGCTGGACGGAGTCTTCCCCAACCTCTCCTTCTCCCCTTGCTGGGTCAAGGCGTGGGAGACGTCACCGGGCTGCACGTGTGTTGAACACGGAGGCGCTGTTGTTCGGCGCTTAGATCGGAATCAACTGTGATCTGAATCGCTGCGAGTACGACTCCTTCATCCGCGTTCTTGCAACGCTTCCTCTTAGAGATCTACAAGGGTATGTAGATGCACTCTCCTTCTCCTCGTTGCTAGATTACTCCATAGATTGATCTTGGTGATGCGTAGAAAATTTTAAATTTCTGCTACGATCCCCAACAGAAAAGTAGAGATGCATGTAGTAGAGTCTTTATTTTCTATTTGTTAATGAGGCCCACTAGTGATAGCTTGCATTGGTGAGAAAAAATAAATCTAGATGCTTTAAATTAATTTTTGTCTTGAGGCATACGTATCCATATGTCACCATTGTACATTCCCTGAGACGATGCTCTATCGTATAACCTTTTGGAGCCATCGATGACGTGTGGCGGCGTCGCCCACACCAAAAACACCTGTTTCTGTGCATCATGAAAAGGGTACGGTGCTCGTCTGATTGCTATCTACTGGATTGTGTGCACGTGTCCAGAATATATTGGAATCTGCGGGATTAGCTTTCTCCGACTTAAGTCATCTGCCTTTAGATAGCTGATGACATATGAGCCCACATTGTTATAGTCATTCAAAGTAGGCGACTTAAGTCAAATAATCTTCTTTTCGCAAAAAATGGGAAAAAGATTATTTTTTGCTGGCCGATTGCACGCGCCCGTCCGCCGGCTCCGTGGTCGTCTGTAACGCCCTCGATGCGGCTATATCTCCCACGTGTCGAAGCACGACTTAGAGGCATAACCGCATTGAAAGTAAAGTCGCAAGTGAGGTAATCTTCACACAACCCATGTAATACATAAGGGAAAGATACATAGTTGGTTTACAATCGCCACTTCACACAATTACATGAATAAAGCATTACATCATCCAAATACACTCAAGGTCCGACTACGGAACCAAAATAAAAGAAGAACCCCAAAAGTGACAAGGTCCCCGATCGACCCCAACTGGGCTCCACTACTGATCAACTAGAAACGAAACAAGACAAAGGACAAGATCTTCATCGAGCTCCTCCTTGAGCTTGGTTGCGTCAACTGCACGGACTCATCGGCACCTGCAAGCTGGTTTTGGAAGTATCTGTGAGCCACGGGGACTCAGCAATCTCGCACCCTCGCACCCAAGTGCTACACGGTCCCCGATCAACCCCAACTGGGCTCCACTACTGATCAACTAGAACGAAACAACATAAAGGACACGATCTTTGTCGAGCTCCTCCTGAGCTTGGTTGCGTCATCTGCATGGTTCAACGGCACCTGCAAGCTGGTTTTGGAAGTAATCTGTGAGCCACAGGGACTCAGCAATCTCGCACCCTCGCGATCAAGACTATTTAAGCTTATGGGTAAGGTAAAGGTATGAGGTGGAGCTGCAGCAAGCGACTAGCATATATGGTGGCTAACCTATTCGCAAAACAGAGCGAGGAGAGAAGGCAAAAGCACGATCGAACAACTATGATCAAGAAGTGATCCTAGAACAACCTACGTCAAGCATAACTCCAACACCGTGTTCACTTCCCGGACTCCGCCGGAAAGAGACCATCACGGCAACACACGCGGTTGATGCATTTTAATTAAGGTCAACTTCAGGTTTTCTACAACCGGACGTTAACAAATACCCATCTGCCCATAACCGCGGGCACGGCTTTCGAAAGTTCTAATCCCTGCAGGGGAGTCCCAACTTAGCCCATGACAAGCTCTCACGGTCAACGAAGGAATAGACCTCCCCCCGAGACGTTCCGATCAGACTCGGTACCTCGGTTGTTCAAGACACTTCGACAGGTTAAAACAAATCCAGCAACACCGCCCGAATGTGCCGACAAATCCCGATTATAGGGCACACTCAGATTGTCTTAGGTACAGGTAGGCCAGCCCAGAGTTGCCCCTGGTGGCCACCGACAGCTGACAGGTTGGACCAACACTCAGAGGAGCACTGGCCCGGGGGGGGGGGGGGGGGGTAAAATAATGATGACCCTCAGGAGCGCGACTCCCAAGGGAAAAGAAAAGGGGTAGGTGGCAAATGGTAAAACCAAGGTTGGGCATTGCTGGAAAAGCTTTAATCAAGGCGAACTATCAAGGGGTTCCCATTATAACCCAACCGCGTAAGGAACGCAAAATCCGGGAACATAACACCGATATGATGCAGTACGACGGCGGCGGACTTGTCGCGGGCTCCTGGCGACGGGGTCGGCGGGAAGCGGCCGGAACAACCAGATCCGGTGCGCCTCAGCAGGGAACCGGCGGGTCTAGACGACGACGCGCACGGGACGACAGCGGCGGAGCTTGGCGACCAAGGCATGGTTCCTGCTCCTGGAAAGAGAAGAGAGAGAGAGGGACACTGAGCGATAGAGAGAGACGCACGGGAAGGAAGGGAGACGGGGAGAAGAAGGCGACGGTCCTGGGGTCGCCGATGTGTGGCTCCAACGAGGGGAAGGAGATCAGGGGAGAGGAAGAGGGAGTCCGGCCTGGCGTCTCGGGATCGGGGCTCCCCTGTTCGAGCTCTTGGGCGCGTGCTCGCACATGAGAGCGAGAGGAGGCTGGGCCTCGATTGACTGGATCGGGGCCAGGGGCACGGCTACGCAGGGAGCCGGTTGGCTTGATGATGAAATTGAGGGGAGGAGGAGGTTGCCCCGGTGCTGAAAATGAGGGAGGTGGTCGGGATCGGCTGGGAATGGGTGGATGGATCTGGGGGGATCCCGATGGGGATGGTGAGTGGGTGGCGGCGGCGGAGACGAGAGGGATTTGGTGGATGGGACAATGTCTCTAGATTTTTGGGTTTGAACTATATATATAGCAAACCGATTAGGTTTAGGGGTAAAAGGTCCCTCCGATCTTAATCGGACGGTCCCGGATAAATAGGCTAGGGAGATCAAATAATAAAACGGAGATGTTTTGTAGACATTTGGGGATGATCCGGACACAACGGTGACGACTGTCCGGGTCGAGTCCGGGACAGCTTTCGGACGCGCGCGAGGAGGGCCGCGGGCTGACGAGAGAGGTTTGGTTGGGTCTGGCGGATTGTGAAGAGCGGGTTGGTCTGAGAGAAGAGGGGAGAGATGCAGCCCGACATGGTTTCCAGAGACCGAAAACGTCCGACGTTAGACCGACTATATTGCCGCTATAGTTAACGGTTGGGCTATCAAACGAACTCCGAATGCGATGAAACTTGACAGGCAGTCTATCTACACTATAATAAGACCACACGCCAACTTTCATCCATTCCGAGAACATTTTCCGGTCACTTATAAAATACTATTTCGGACATGCCGCGGGCGCGTGCAAGTGTGTCTGGGCTCAGAACGGACAACGGAAGGAACGGGGAGACCGGGACGGATGCAAGTTTCGAAAACATGATGATGCAATGCACATGATGACATGACAAGATGCAACACGCAAGAAAAAGACAAGGCAACAACAGCGAATAACTGGACGACACCTGGCACATAACTTGTAACGCCCTCGATGCGGCTATATCTCCCACGTGTCGAATCACGACTTAGAGGCATAACCGCATTGAAAGCAAAGTCGCAAGTGAGGTAATCTTCACACAACCCATGTAATACATAAGGGAAAGATACATAGTTGGCTTACAATCGCCACTTCACACAATTACATGAATAAAGCATTACATCATCCAAATACACTCAAGGTCCGACTACGGAACCAAAATAAAAGAAGAACCCCAAATGCGACACGGTCCCCGATCGACCCCAACTGGGCTCCACTACTGATCAACTAGAACGAAACAACATAAAGGACACGATCTTCGTCGAGCTCCGCCGGAGCTTGGTTGCGTCATCTGCACGGTTCAACGACACCTGCAAGCTGGTTTTGGAAGTAATCTGTGAGCCACAGGGACTCAGCAATCTCGCACCCTCGCGATCAAGACTATTTAAGCTTATGGGTAAGGTAAAGGTATGAGGTGGAGCTGCAGCAAGCGAGTAGCATATATGGTGGCTAACCTATTCGCAAAAGAGAGCGAGGAGAGAAGGCAAAAGCACGGTCGAACAACTATGATCAAGAAGTGATCCTAGAACAACCTACGTCAAGCATAACTCCAACACCGTGTTCACTTCCCGGACTCCGCCGGAAAGAGACCATCACGGCAACACACGCGGTTGATGCATTTTAATTAAGGTCAACTTCAGGTTTTCTACAACCGGACGTTAACAAATTCCCATCTGCCCATAACCGCGGGCATGGCTTTCGAAAGTTCTAATCCCTGCAGGGGAGTCCCAACTTAGCCCATGACAAGCTCTCACGGTCAACAAAGGAATAGACCTCCTCCCGAGACGTTCCGATCAGACTCGGTACCTCGGTTCTTCAAGACACTTCGACAGGTTAAACCAAATCCAGCAACACCGCCCGAATGTGCCGACAAATCCTGATAGGAGCTGCACATATCTCTTTCTCAGGGCACACTCAGATTGTCTTAGGTACGGGTAGGCCAGCCCAGAGTTGCCCCTGGTGGCCATCGGCAGCTGACAGGTTGGACCAACACTCAGAGGAGCACTGGCCCGGGGGGGGGGGGGTAAAATAATGATGACCCTCAGGAGCGCGACTCCCAAGGGAAAAGAAAAGGGGTAGGTGGCAAATGGTAAAACCAAGGTTGGGCATTGCTGGAAAAGCTTTAATCAAGGCGAACTATCAAGGGGTTCCCATTATAACCCAACCGCGTAAGGAACGCAAAATCTGGGAACATAACGCCGATATGACGAAAACTAGGGCGGCAAGAGTGGAACAAAACACCAGGCATAAGGCCGAGCCTTCCACCCTTTACCAGGTATATAGATGCATTAATTTAATAAAAGGTATTGTGATATCCCAACAAGTAAACATGTTCCAACAAGGAACAACATCTCCATGTTCCAACAAGGAACAAAACTTCAATCTTCACCTGCAACTAACAACACTATAAGAGGGGCTGAGCAAAGCGGTAACATAGCCAAACAATGGTTTGCTAGGACAAGGTGGGTTAGAGGCTTGGCTTAACAATATGGGAGGCATGATAAGCAAGTGGTAGGCATCGTAGCATGGCATAGCAAAAGAGCGAGCATCTAGCAAAGCAAAGATAGAAGTGATTTCGAGGGTATGATCATCTTGCCTGAAATCCTGCAAGGAAGAAGAACGAGTCGATGAAGAAGTCAAACGGACGTAGTCGACCGAATCCTCACACGCACGATGTTAACGGAACCAACCCGAAGAAGCAACACCGGAAAGAAGCAAACAACATAGTAAAACAACCACCACATAAACATGGCATGATGCACAATCAAACATGATGCATGTCCGGTTTAAAGAGGCATGGCATGTCAAAGTGCACAAACAATCCTACAAATTAAGTGGAGCTCATTATGCAACGGAGTTGCATATTGAAGAAAAACACCACATGACTTATTTAGTCCCCTCTCGTTTAGGTACTCAACAATATTAAATGTTGTTAAACATGGCAAGAGGGTGAAGCAAATGTAAACTACCTATCTAGTCAAGGTTAAATGAGGCCGGAAACAACGAACAACAAATTCCGGTAAATCCCCATATGCATATTTTAGATTTGGTGCTGTTCTGCCCTAAACACAATTTTAGAGTTATTAAACATGCAAAGTGATGCCACCATGATAAACTAGGCAAAATTCTACCCCATTTACATATAAAGTTTGTTAAATTTGGAGCTACGATTATTTAGTTATGAAATAAATCATTTTAGCAAGTTATTAAGCAAATTTAAACAAACAGCATTTTAAACATTTTAAACATAGATGAAAGTTGCATATTATTAAACTAGACAAAATTCTAAGCAACTTTCATATATAATTTGTTTTAACCCGATGCACGGTTGTGGAGATATTAAATGCATGAATAAGAAGGACTTTTCTGTAAAACTGCGTTCTCTGGAACAAATACTAAATTCGCAGGCGCTGGAAAAAACATGATATGGGCCGAATCTAAAGGCTGGCCCAACGAACAGAGGAAAAAAACCAGGGGCTGCTCACCCTGGGCCTTGGGCCATCGGAGGTGATGGGCTGGGGTGCACTGGGCTGGATCTGGCCATCGGCTGGGCCTGGCGATGTGGAGAGGAGCCGGCTCGGGAGGAGCTGGGCCTTGCGCAGCGGTGGGACAAGAGGCTGCAGGCGCGGGCTTGCGTTCGTCCTTGTCTCCGTGATGCAGTACGACGGCGGCGGACTTGTCGCGGGCTCCTGGCGACGGGGTCGGCGGGAAGCGGCCGGAACAGCCAGATCCGGTGCGCCTCAGCAGGGAACCGGCGGGTCTGGACGACGACGCGCACGGGACGACAGCGGCGGAGCTTGGCGACCAAGGCATGGTTCCTGCTCCTGGAAAGAGAAGAGAGAGAGAGGGACACTGAGCGATAGAGAGAGACGCACGGGAAGGAAGGGAGACGGGGAGAAGAAGGCGACGGTCCTGGGGTCGCCGATGTGTGGCTCCAACGAGGGGAAGGAGATCAGGGGAGAGGAAGAGGGAGTCCGGCCTGGCATCTCGGGATCGGGGCTCCCCTGTTCGAGCTCCTGGGCGCGTGCTCGCGCATGAGAGCGAGAGGAGGCTGGGCCTCGATTGACTGGATCGGGGCCAGGGGCGCAGCTACGCAGGGAGCCGGTTGGCTTGATGATGAAATTGAGGGGAGGAGGAGGTTGGCCCGGTGCTGAAAATGAGGGAGGTGGTCGGGATCGGCTGGGAATGGGTGGATGGATCTGGGGGGATCCCGATGGGGATGGTGAGTGGGTGGCGACGGCGGAGACGAGAGGGATTTGGTGGATGGGACAATGTCTCTAGATTTTTGGGTTTGCACTGTATATATAGCAAACCGATTAGGTTTAGGGGTAAAAGGTCCCTCCGATCTTAATCGGACGGTCCCGGATAAATAGGCTAGGGAGATCAAATAATAAAACGGAGATGTTTTGTAGACGTTTGGGGATGATCCAGACACAACGGTGACGACTGTCCGGGTCGGGTCCGGGACAGCTTTCGGACGCGCGCGAGGAGGGCCGCGGGCTGACAAGAGAGGTTAGGTTGGGTCTGGCGGATTGTGAAGAGCGGGTTGGTCTGAGAGAAGAGGGGAGAGATGCAGCCCAACACGGTTTCCGGAGACCGAAAACGTCCGACGTTAGACCGACTGTATTGCCGCTATAGTTAACGGTTGGGCTATCAAACGAACTCCGAATGCGATGAAACTTGGCAGGCGGTCTATCTACACTATAGTAAGACCACACGCCAACTTTCATCCCATTCCAAGAACATTTTCCAGCCACTTATAAAATACTATTTCGGACATGCCGCGGGCGCGTGCAAGTGTGTCTGGGCTCAGAACGGACAACGGAAGGAACAGGGAGACCGGGATGGATGCAAGTTTCGAAAACATGATGATGCAATGCACATGATGACATGACAAGATGCAACACGCAAGCAAAAGACAAGGCAACAACAGCGAATAACTGGACGACACCTGGCACATCGGTCTCGGGGCGTCACATCGTCCAATCTATGTTTTATCAGACGATCAAGAGCACTCCCGTGTCCGCTGAGGCGCATTCGTTTCCTGCAACTCACCTCTTGTTTCAGGATAGCCATTCCTGCAACTGGATAAAAAAAAGGGGTTTCATCCGGCAGCAGCGTGGGCTCGTGTGGCTGGGAGTGTGAGCGGCTGGATTTGGGAGGGCGGCGGCGCAAGGCGTTAGACGCCCAGGGCTTATCCAACGTGGTGGCGTCGACGACTGGCTCGGGATCAGCAATGGCCGTCAACGACTCAATCAGGTTAGAATCAAAGACCCTTCCCCCATTTTCTGGCTAATGTGGCTATGGTGGTACTCCCTAGTATTTCTCCTCTGCGCCTTTCGGCCGCTACGCCGGGGGCTACGCGGCGTTTTTTGCGGTGGCGCTTCCCATTGCGGTGAAGATTCGACGACT
The DNA here is from genome assembly GCF_056163025.1 of Triticum urartu. NCBI lineage: Eukaryota > Viridiplantae > Streptophyta > Magnoliopsida > Poales > Poaceae > Triticum > Triticum urartu. Next base: position 421,651,332 of record NC_141873.1, on the reverse strand, counting down.
TCGTATGAGAGAGGAAGTTTTGTTTCAAAGAGAAGGGTGAGCCACGGAGTGTGTTGCGGGGTTTCTCAAGTTTTGCACATGGGTAGCCATAGTGTTGCGGAAACTTCAATTTAGCTACTGCATGCCGACAGCGGGCTGATTTTGGGGTGGGTGGCGGCGGCGCCGCGCGGGGTGCAGCTCTGTCAGAGTCGGGGGCAAGAGTGTGTTGTTTCTACAACAGAGCGTTTGTTGTGGGAAGTAATGAGTGAGCATGCGGTCTTGTTTCTGCAACAGGGCGTTTGTTGCGAGAAGTAACGAGTGGGCATGCGATCTTGTTTCTGCAACAGAGTGTTTGTTGCGGGAGTAACGAGTGGGCATGCAGTTTTATTTTCTGCAACTGAGTGTTTGTTGCTGGAACTAACGAGTGGGCATGTGGGATGCGGACACTACATCGAACGACTATCAGCTTGGGCATCCAACGGTCGTCGAGGCGACGGATAATATCTAAACATCGGTCGGCGGACGCATAGCAGCGCCCAAAAAAATGTCAAATAATGAGTGTTGCTATTTGACTCTCAAGCTCATCTGTTCTCATCATGAACAGTAAGATTCAAAAAAATACTAACAAGTAATAATGATTTTTTTTGCATGGAAGATGCTTCAATGCGTGAGGCCCGCTTCAAATTTTAGCTTATTTGAACATCTGAGTAGCTTTTGGAAAAAAGTTAAATGTGGGGTACACGAAACAGTTTACTATTCATGTACTATTTTGACCAAATAAGCTCAAATTTGGAGTGGAACTCATGCACCGAAGCATCTTTCATACCAAAAAATCAGATTTTATTGAATTTTTAAATTTTGTATCTGAATTTATTATTCTTATTTTCAGGGATTATTAGGTCAAAGAGTCTCCATTTATATATGACATCATCAGCTTATTAACTAGCCATGTCGAACACAAGATATGTTTGTTGGTATTAGAGGGAACTAGTTTTTGTTAAGGCATATCTCTCTCGATGTAGTTTTGGTGATTGATGACAACATATTTGCGGACTAACCTTGTGCTTTGAGCATTTCAGAGATTCATCCTTTGGCTCGAGACGATTTCTTTCCCCTCGGAGTGTTTTTCAAGACAGTGTAGCTCTTTCGTTTCTTGTTGGTGGATTAGTTTCGTAGGAGTCACCGTACTATCAAGAGGGGGTCCGCTTTGGTATGGCTAGGGTGGAATCATCACGTACACTTTCGTTTCACACCCTCTGGGCCTTCCCGCGTCGTTGGAGCTCTTATTCCCTGTTGTTTGGGCAGTCTTTAGCCCCAACGGTAGTACCGCGGTGCCCAGCAGTAGTACCGCTTGTGTGTCCTCACCGGCAGTACCGCTGCGGTACCGGGCCACTACCGCCTCGACTCGAGGGGTGCACTTCTCGTGTCGGGTTGAGCGGCACTTGCAGAGGTAGTAGGTGCAGTAGTACCGCTCGAGAGCGGTAGTACCGCCCTGCCACCGCGGCAGTACCGCGCTGGGCCTGTCCGGCAGTACCGAGCTGGGCCAGTCCCTCCTCTATCTTCAAGCCCTCTCTGGCTGGGCGGTAGTACCATAAGGGGTAGCGGTAGTACCATTGGGTCCAGCGGTAGTACCGCTGCCCACTACGGTAGTACCGCCCTCTGCGGGGCTGTTTAGTGGGGTAACAGTTGGGTTGTTCCCCCCACTATAAAAGGGGGCCCCCTTCTTCTTCGTTGACCCACCTCTTCCCCCAAAAGCTCCATTATTGCTCCAAGCTCCATTTTCGCCCGATCTCTCTCTCTAGCCAACCAAACTTGTTGATTTGCTCGGGAGTAGTTGAGAAGTCCCGGATCTACACTTCCACCAAGAGATATTTGATTCCCCCACTAATCCCTAGCGGATCTTGTTACTCTTGGGTGTTTGAGCACCCTAGATGGTTGAGGTCACCACGGAGCCATAGTCCATTGTGGTGAAGCTTCGTGGTGTTGTTGGGAGCCTCCGATTGAGTTGTGGAGTTTGCCTCAACCTTGTTTTTAAAGGTCCGGTCGCCGCCTCCAAGGGCATCAATAGTGGAATCACGGCATCTCGCATTGTGTGAGGGCATGAGGAGAATACGGTGGCCCTAGTGGCTTCTTGGGGAGCATTGTGCCTCCACACCTCTCTAACGGAGACATACTTCCCCTCAAAAGGAAGGAACTTTAGTAACACATCCTCGTCTTCACCGGTCCACTCTTGGTTATCTCTTACCTTTACTTGTGCAAGCTTATTAGTGTTACTTCTCTTGCTTGAGTGTATGTTCGTTGTTGTTGCATCATATATGTTGCTCACCTAGTTGCACATCTAGACAACCTACTTTGATGCAAAGTTTAATTTGGTAAAGAAAAGTTAAAAACTGTTAGTTGCCTATTCACCCCCCTCTAGTCAACCATATCGATCCTTTCAATTGGTATCAGAGCGTCGTCTCTTTACTAAGGACTTTGTCATCCGAAGAGTATGGTTGACACCGTAGACGGTGTGGAGGAGCACTCCGGTGTAAATCCGATCTCGTCTACGAGTGATGGGGGAACCTCGGTACCCCATGAGGAATTCAATGTAGCCTTGGAGACATTGAAAACCTCAATGACGACCGAGGTTGAAAGTATGTTTACTAAATTCATTGAAGGGCTTAAACTATCCACCGCACCATTGAAAGTGGGTGATCCCACCAACAAGGTGACGGATGCTATCTCCGACAAGGGGGAAGCTAGTAGTGAAAAGGCTCCTTCTTCTAGTGGTAAAAATGGCACCGACATCTTTGCCCATGTGGAACCACTACTTGTTTATTGTGGACCGATTCCTTCCACTCATTTGAATCATGACGGTCCTCCCCCTAAGATTGCGAAAAATGAGGACTTTGATTCTTGAGTTTATCGCTTTAAGTGTCATTTAAATCATGTGAACACTAATCTTTGGAGAATCATTGAAGAAGGTTTCCATCCGCATGATCCAAGCAACTTCACTCCTCGAGAAGCCGCGGATAATCAATTCAATGAGAATGCTCACTTCATCATTCAAGATGCAATTCCACCCGAAGATCTACCTCATCTCCGGCCCTTCGCATTGGCCAAAGATGCATGGCTTTGTGTTGTCCCTCTCTACCGGGAAAGCGCAAGCATTCAACGCTCCAACTATGAAGTAGTGCAAGATGAAGCCGATGAGTTTGCAATGAAATAAGATGAAGAACCTCGTGAGCTTTATCGGAGAGTAACCAGACTCGCGGTCTCACTCCGAGATCACAGGAGCAAGGACACGGATGACAATTGGATCAAGCGCAAATTCCTCAAGGCAATGATGCCTTACCACAAGGCCATGTCCTCCGTCATTCGTCAAAGGCCAGACTTCCACACTTTGACCTCAAGTGAAGTGCTGGATGAGTTTGTGGATATGAACATCTTGGACAAGACCACCGACAATGCGGTGCTTCGCTCTCAAAGGGCAAAGAATCCCAACCTTGCATTGTAGGCCAAGGTTTGCATTGAAGAAGAAGAAGAGGAAGAAGAGGAAATCAACCCGAAGATACAAAGTATGCCTATCATGAACACATGGCACTTGCTTCAAGGCAATTTTGGAGCAATAAAAACTCAAGGCCAAACTTCAACAAGAACAACTCAATTGGCATGAAGAGCAAGCAACGTGTAAGGACTTGCTACAATTGTGGCAATGTGAGTCATTTTGTTGCGGAGTGCCCGTATGAGAAGAGGGAAGACAATGGTGGCAAGCTCATTCTAAAGGACAAAGCCAAGTCTTTCCCCAACAAGAGCAACTTCACCAAGAAAACCCCTCACAAGGCGTTGGTGGTTCAAGAAGAGTACCATGAGAATGATGATGATGATTAAGATGGTGAGTCAGTTGCCATGGCCTCCGTTGCCATTGCAAAAACTCCAAGAATATCTCTCTTTGACTCACCCAATGAGAACATCACCGCCAAGTGCCTCATGGCTAAAGCCACCAACAAGGTAACTCCCAACATCAAAGCTACCATCATTAATAATCCTTCCTTGACGGATTGCATTGATGAATGTGAGGGACCTAATGTGGAGGAAAATGAGTTTGAGTCCTTTATGGGTAAACTCAAGGGTAAAACCAAGAAGCATTTTGTTGCTCTCTTGGAACAACTTGGTGAAGCCAATGACGTGATCGAGGCTCACGAAGATACTATCTCCAAGATGGGGGGGCATAGTCGTGACTATGCCGATGTGATTTCGGATCTTTCCAATGCTCTTGAGGAAGAGCGTGGTCTTCGTTTGGCTCTTGAGGAGTCACACAATGTTTATCATGCTAAGTTAAAGAAATTTTTGGATCATGCTCTTGTTGTTTCTCGTGTGCTAAACTCCGAGAAGGCCAAACTTGGGGTTAATCTTGCTAGACTCAAAGAGGAGTTTGATCTACTTGACAAGGCTCACAAGGTCTTGAAGGGTGCTCATGCTAGCCTTAAAGAGTCTCATGATCAACTTCAAGTAAAGCTAACCAAGGAGAAAGCCACTTTTCCTCGTATGATGTTAATTGATAATGCAAATGCTACTAACCTGTGTTGTGAGCATGTGCACCTTGTTGAGGAGAATGCTAAGCTAAAGGTGCAACTTGAGAAAGGTCTTGTGTCTTGCATACAAGGCGAGAAGAGCCTCAACGACCTCTTGACCAACCAAAAGGGAGTTGTGGGCAAGGAAGGGATTGGGTACGTGCCCAAGTCCAAGAACAAGAAGAAGAATGACAAGGCCAAACGACCTCCTCCTCTCAAGCAAACCTTTGTGAAGGAGGGTGAGGGTGCTACTAAGGAGAAGGATAAAAACTTCATGAGGGGTAGTGATGCCAAGAAGGGAAATGCTCCCCTTCCCAACAAAGCCGGCGACTTTAATCCTTCCTATGTGTTGTGCTGCGCTAGAGATGGGCATGTTTATGCCAAATTTGTTGGTTCTCCTTATGAGTACATTGAATGGTCTATTTGGGTTCCTAAGACCCTTGTTACTAACATCAAAGGACCCATTACAAAATGGGTACCTAAAACCAAGCATTGATCTCTTGTAGGTGTTTGCTTCCAGTGGGGGATCATGGTTGCTCGATAGTGGAGCTACTAATCATATGACCGGAAGTAAGGACTTGGTGGTGGACGTGCAAAAGATTCCATCCATGCCCACCAATGTCGAGTGGGGTGATGCCTCATCTTCTAAGGTATTGGGACTCGGCAAAGTTGTCATTTCTCATGATCTTACGATCGAGAAGGTCATGCTTGTTGAGTCCCTTGCATACAATTTATTTTCCGTTCGTCAACTAGCACTCATGGGCTTTGCCACTTTCTTTGATATTGATTCCGTGGCCCTCTTGTGGAGCAAGACTCTTAAAGCAACCTTTGTTGGGCATGTCGAGAACGGTCTCTATGTGATTAACTTTTCGAAGCGACCAACTAAGACCGCGACATGCCTAATGGCTAAAGTTGACGTGGGATGGCTTTGGCACGTCAATATGAGATCTTTGCAAAGTCTTCTCAAGGGGGACCATGTCCGTGGACTAAAAAATGTTAGTTTTGCCAAAGATCGTGCTTGCAGTGCTTGCATCGAAGGAAAGCTATATGAGAAGGCTCACCCTCCCACAACTATCATCTACTCGAAGAGGCCTTTGGAGCTCCTTCACTTGGATCTCTTTGGACCTCCATCCTTTGATAGTCTTGGGGGTAGAAAGTAATGCTTGGTGATTGTAGATGACTATTCAAGATACACTTGGGTATATTTCTTCAAGAGGAAGAGCGAGACCCAACAAACCATCATCGACTTTGCAAATGAAGCTCAACGACAACACAATGCAAAGATCTTGACAATAAGAAGTGACAACGGCTCCGAGTTCAAGAACTACACCTTGGATGAGTTTTTGAGTGATGAGGGAATCAAGCATCAATATTCCGCACCTTATACCCCTCAACAAAATGGTGTAGCGGAGAGCAAGAACCGGACATTGATGGATGTGGCAAGGACCATGATGGCGGAGTTCAAGTCTTCTTACAACTTTTGGGCCGAAGCCATCAACACCGCGTGCCATGCATCTAATCGGCTCTACCTCCGCAAAGGCTTGAACAAGAATCCATATGAGATACTCACCGGTAACAAGCCCAACCTCAAGTACTTCCGGGTGTTCTGGTGTAAGTGTTTCATTCTCAAGAAAGGTGTCTGTTTGTCTAAATTTGAGGCTAGAGCTTATGAGGGCATATTTGTTGGTTATGCTACAAACTCTCATGCTTACCGTGTTCTAAATAAGTCCACGGGACTTATTAAGGAAACGTGTAATGTGGAGTTTGATGAGAATAACGGCTCCCAAGTGGAGCAAAGTGGTACTTGTGATGTAGGTGATGAAATTCCTCCCCAAGCCATAAGAAGAATGGGTATTGGTCATATCCTACACATTGAGGAACCCCTTGTGGCCGAAGGAGAAGGACAATGTTCTACTCAAGTGGAACCTTCACCAACCCAAGACCCACACGCTTCCGAAGAACAAAGTGAGGGCCCTCAACCTCAAGAACAAGACCAAGGGCAAGATCAATCTCAAGATGGTGTTGTAACATCAAGTGATGCCCAAGGTCAAGCTCCCTCCTTCGAGCAAGTTCAAGATCAAGAGCTTCCACAAGATCAAGAACAAGCTCAAGACGGCGCTCAAGATGATCAAGTGACCACTCCTCGTCTCACCCCCGAGGAGGTATTGGAGAGTTGTGCCGCCAAGGTTGCTTCCAAGCTCTCCACCAAGGATCATCTCATGACGAATGTGTTTGGAAGCTTAATAAAGGGGGTAAGCACTCGTAGACAATTAGAAAACTATTGTGAACATCACGCGTTTGTCTCTTGTGTTGAACCCCAAAAGGTCTATGAGGCGCTCGAAGATCCGGATTGGCTCAATGCCATGCATGAAGAACTCAACAACTTCGAGCCCAACGAAGTGTGGAGATTGGTACCAAGGCCAACGGGGAACCACAATGTCATTGGAACCAAGTGGATATTCAAGAACAAGCAAGATGCTCATGGGATTATCATTCGCAACAAGGCTCGTTTGGTAGCACAAGGCTACTCCCAAGTCGAGGGTATCGACTACGGTGAAACCTTTGCTCCCGTTGCTCGTCTTGAATCCATTCGCATGTTGATTGCATATGCTTCTCATCATAACTTTAAGTTACAACAAATGGATGTGAAGAGTGCTTTTCTTAATGGTCCTATTAATGAATTGGTTTATGTTAAGCAACCCCCCGGGTTCGAGGATCCCTACTTTCCCGATCACGTGTATCAACTCGATAAGGCACTCTATGGCCTTAAACAAGCCCCACGTGCGTGGTATGACGACCTTACCGAGTTGTTACAAGACCGTGGTTTTGAAGTTGGGCTAATTGACCCCACTCTTTTTACCAAGAAGGTCAAAGGGGAGTTGTTTGTTTGCCAATTATATGTTGATGATATTATCTTTGGTTACCCTAACAAAGCTTTCAATGAGGAATTTGCCGCTCTCATGACCTCAAAGTTCGAGATGTCTTCCATGGGAGAGTTGAAGTTCTTTCTCGGGTTCGAAGTGAAGTAAAGGAGAGAAGGGACCTTCATCAACCAAGCCAAATACACTCAAGACATGCTCAAGAGATTCAAGCTAAGTGATGTCAAGCCGGCTTCCACTCCCATTCCCACCAAGTGCCAACTAGACATTGATCCCAATGGTAAAGCGGTGGATCAAAAGGTATATCGTTCCATGATTGGCTCCTTGCTTTACCTTTGTGCATCTAGACCGGATATCATGTTGAGTGTGGGAATTTGTGCATGGTTTCAAGCCGCACCTAAGGAAAGTCACTTTGTGGCGGTTAAGCGAATCTTTCAATATTTGGCTCATACCCCAAACTTTGGCCTTTGGTACCCAAGAGGAGCAAACTTTAAGCTTGTAGGTTATTCGGACTCGGATTGGGCGGGAGACAAAGTGGATAGGAAGTCCACTTCCAGAGGATGCCAATTTCTTGGTTGCTCTTTGGTGAGTTGGTCTTCCAAGAAGCAAAGTTGTGTGTCTCTCTCGTCCACGGAAGTGGAATATGTGGCTGCCGGTAGTTATTGTGCACAACTTTTATGGATGAGGCAAACTTAAAGGATTACGGTGTCACTTGTGACAAAGTGCCTCTTTGGTGTGACAATGAAAATGCCATCAAGATTTCTCTCAACCCAGTGCAACACTTCAAGACAAAACATATTGAGATTAGGTATCATTTCATCCGGGATCACATTAGGCGAGGGGAGATCGAGCTTAACTATGTCAACACTCATGATAACCTTGCAGATATCTTCACGAAGCCTTTGGATGAAGCAATATTTCACGAGTTAAGGCATGAGCTAAATATCATTGATTCGAGCAATGTGGCTTGAACCCTTGCACACCCCACCTCACTCAACTTGTTGTCTAGTTTAGGTGTAGGCATGGACATAGGGGGAGTGTTGTTCTCTCAATGAACTTTCCCTCCCCCCATAATGCATAAACTAACCAAACTCTTTCACATTAGCCATTTTTATGGTACTTCTGCTTCAAAGATGAGTGTTGGTCGTGAGCCCAAGGTTAAAATCTTCGCGGCGCCATACCTCTGAACTCAAACATAGGTGGCCTCGGCCACCGTCCTCTCTTGGAGAGGTGTGTGTCTTCTTTCTTTTTGTCGGTTTTGTGTGTGTGTTCTCATTTTGTCTCGGTTTTTTTCTCTTGTGTTTTGCCCGGTTTGGTCGGCCCTTTTTGCGGCAGAGCGGTACTACCGCTGACAAGCGTCAAGCGGTACTACCGCCCACCCCAACGGTACTACCGCTGCGGGGCGAGCGACGGGGGGTTATGTCAGGGTAGGGGGAGTTGCTTCTCCCCCATACCCATTCGCCCCCACTCGTCTTCCTCGTTGCTCCTGCAACCTCTCGCCGCAGGAGGGTCCCGGCCGTCCGCCGTTTTCGTGCCGTCCCACTCCATTTCCTCCGGTGGAGTTGATCCCCACCATGTCCTCTTGCCATGGATGCCGGTATTGCCCCCATTCCCGTTATCTCTTTGCCTAGATCTTGCATCTAGTTTTTAGGGGCAATAGGCATTGTTCTTCTCGTCTTTCGGCCAAGGCGAGGCTTGAGTAAGATGGAGATGGCTTCTAGGCACTATGGATTGCAGTTTGGTAGGTTTCTTTTTGAATTTGGCATCTCCGGTAGTGCCGGATCTGACCACGATAGTAGGGAACCGTCGTTCCCTATCTGACGCGGTACTACCGCTCTCCTCGAGCGGTACTACCGCTCAAGCGGTACTGCCGCTGTTGTGTCACGGTACTACCGCTCATGCGGTACTGCCGCTGTTGGGTCGCGGTACTAACGCTGGATGCCTAGTTCCATCTTTTCCTACCAAGCTTGGATCCTTGTTGTTTTGTTTGGTGGCTTATGCTCTTTCTTTCGTGTGTTTCTTCTGGTCGTGTGTTTTGGTTCCAGGTGATGATCATCCTGAGCAGCAGGTCCGCCGTGTCAACCCCAGTCGTGCAAAGTCAAAGCGCTACCGCACTTCTGAGTCAGTAGGTGGTTCCTCTAGTACTCAACCGCCGCCAGCAGGCGCAACCTCAAGTGCTCCACCGCCACCTCAGCAGTCGAAGAGATCCGCCAACAAGCCAAAGGGAAAGACTGTTACTGAGATGACTGCCAAGGAGTTTTGTTCAAAGCGTCGCCGCAACCCCTATGAGGAAGACCAAGATCCCACTTTGGTCAACCACCCATTCTCGAACCGCTTTCAGTTTTCCATCTATTTTGATGTGATCAAGGCTAAGAAGAATCTCTATGTTGATGTACGCTCCATCGACACGGATGCTATTGTTGGGGATCGTAGCAGAAATTTAAAATTTTCAATCTATGGAGTAATCTAGCAACGAGGGGAAGGGGAGTGCATCTACATACCCTTGTAGATCGCTAAGCGGAAGCGTTACTAGAACGCGGATGAGGTAGTCGTACTCGTAGCGATTCAGATCGCGGTCGATTCCGATCTAAGCGCTGAACAACGGCACCTCCGCGTTCAACACATGTGCAGCCCAGTGACGTCTCCCATGCCTTGATCCAGCAAGGATAGAGGGAGAGGTTGGGAAAGACTCCGTCCAGTAGCAGCACGACGGCGTGGTGGTGGTGGAGGAGCGCGATACTCCAGCAGGGCTTCGCCAAGCACTACGAGAGACAAGGAGGGAGAGAGGGAGGGCTGCGCCTTGGGAGAGAGAGACTCGTGTATTGTGCAGCCCCAAAACCTCCACTATATATAGGGGCAAGGGCAAGGGGAGGCGCCCTAGGGTTTCCCCTAGGGGAGGCGGCGGCCAGGGCAGATGGGATCTCCCCCTTGGGTGACTTGGCCCCCAAGCTAGGAGGTGGGAACCCTAGATGGGGCGCCCCAAACCCCCTGGTCACGTGGGAATAGGTGTGGGGGGCGCACATCCCCTTAGTGGGCTCGTTTGCCCCCTTCCCTTGGCCCATGAAGCCCCCCAACACTTGCGGCGGCTCCCGAAACACCTTTCGGTCATGCTGGTCACCACCCGGTACCTCCGGAACACTTCCGGACTCCAAAACCCTTCGTCCAATATATCAATCTTCACCTACGGACCATTCCGGAACTCCTCGTGACATCCGGGACTCCGAACAACATTCGGTAACCGCGTACATACTTTCCCTATAACCCTAGCGTCATTGAACCTTAAGTGTGTAGACCCTACGGGCTCGGGAATAATGCAGACATGACCAAGACATCTCTCTAGTCAATAACCAACATCGGGATCTGTATACCCATGTTGGCTCCCACATGTTCCACGATGATCTCATCGGATGAACCACGATGTCAAGGATTCAGTCAATCCCGTATACAATTCCCTTTGTCTACCGGTACAGTACTTGCCCGAGATTCGATCGTCGGTATCCCGATACCTTGTTCAATCTCGTTACCGGCAAGTCTCTTTACTCGTTCCGTAACACATCATCCCATGATCAACTCCTTTACCGGATCTAAAATAGGAGGTATACCCAACTGTTTTTGGGTATTCTATGAAGATGCATTTATCCGCTTTGGGTTCGAGCTTATCAGCCTGAAACTTTTTCACATAAGCATCGCAGCCCCAAACTTTTAAGAAATGACAGCTTAGGTTTCTCTAAACCATAGTTCATACGGTGTCGTCTCAACAGAATTGTCTGGTGCCGTATTTAAAGTGAGTGCGGTTGTCTCTAATGCCTAACCCATAAACGATAGTGGTAATTCAATAAGAGACATCATGGTATGCACCATATCCAATAGGGTGCAGTTGTGATGTTCGGACACACCATCACACTATGGTGGTCCAGGCAGTATTAGTTGTGAAACAATTTCCACAATGTCTTAATTGTGTGCCAAACTCGTAACTCAGATATTCATCTCTATGATCATATCATAGACATTTTATCATCTTGTCACGACGATCTTCAACTTCACTCTGAAATTACTTAAACCTTTCAATAATTCAGACTTGTGTTTCATTAAGTAAATATACCCAGCATCTACTCAAATCATTTGTGAAGTAAGAACATAACGATATCCACTGCGTGCCTCAGCACTCATTGGACTACACACATCAAAATGTATTACTTCCAACAAGTTGCTTTCTTGTTCCATCTTACTGAAAACGAGGCCTTTCAGTCATCTTGCCCATGTGGTATGATTTGCATGTCTCAAGTGATTCAAAATCAAGTGAGTCCAAACGATCCATCTGCATGGAGTTTCTTCATGCATATCTACCAATAGACATGGTTCACATGTCTCAATCTTTTCAAAAACGAGTGG